>NW_028274819.1:80023124-80326155 GCF_037043125.1 Eumetopias jubatus
AACACATCAGAGAAGACCTGAAAGTGGGGGAAAAGAAAGGGAAATAAAGAAAAAAGAAAAAAAAAAGATAAAAACAAACAAAAGCAGAAAAAAAAGAAAAAAAATAGAATATGATCAAATATGATCAGTCTGGTTTATAGATCAGTGCCACACACTAGACTTCGGGTGTATTTTGGTCTGTTAAAAGAAAGTTCTTCCCAATATTTTAAAGAAAGTAAAACTTATATATGTACAAAAATAAGGGTTGATACAATGAAGGTATGGAATATGACTGTAAAGATGAAAATTATAAAAAATTTTATAAAAGGAATTGATTAGAAGTTGTTTGAAAAAAGAAAGGAGAAGATTTAAAAAAAGAGAGAGAAAAAAAAAAAGGTAGAGAATATGATCAGGCAGGAAACTAGAACAAAACCATACACTAGAGATTTATGGTATATTTTGATCTGTTAGGAGAAACTGTATCTCAAAATTTTAAAGAGAGAACAACATATATATGCACCAAATATAAGTGTAACTACTATGAAGGGATAGAATATGACTCTAAAAATAAAAAATAAAAATGTTTTTTTTAAAAAAGGGATTGATAAGATTTTGGTTGAAAAAGGGAAAAAGAAAAATTAAAAGACAGTTAAAAAAATTAACTTTGAAAGACTAAAGAATCATGGTAAAAAAACCATGAATTCTATGTGCAATATTCCCCTAGCTCTGGAGTTCTGCCATTCTCGTTGATCGGTAAACTTGGTCTTGGCTGGCTGTTCTTGCTGATCTTCTGGGGGAGGGGTCTGTTGCCGTGGTTCCCAAATGTCTCTGCAGGAGGCAGAATTGCCCCAACATTGGCAGGTCCGTGCTAAGTAATCTGCTGGGGTTTGCTTTCGGGAGTTTTGTTCCCTGCAAGCTCTGGGTACAGCTTTGGAGGACAAGAATGAAAATGGCGGCCTCCCAATCTCTGCCCCAGAGGAGCCAAGAACCTGGGGTCCCGCTCCTCAGTAGCCCCCAGAGAAAAGCAGTCAATCACTCCCGTCTCCCCGGTCTCCCACTGCACTCCATGCTCACCCGGCCTGTGTGACCCAGTGTTTCTATCTCTGGCACCGGATTCATTGTGGAGTCTCCAAACCCAGCAGATCCCTGTGGTGTGCTTCCACGCCGCTCCTCCTGGGGGAGAAAGGGGAGTCTCCCGGGATCTGCCGCTTGTTGGGTCCCTGCTGGAGGAGCAGAGGCTTGACTGTGCTGGATCACAGTTTATGGCCACCCCAAGCTGAGAGCCCGTGCCTCGGCTCCGTCTCTACAGCCAGCTTCTTTGCTCCAATACCTGGGAGCTCTGCTGCACTCAGGCACCCCCCATCTTTCTGTGACCCTGAGGGTCCTGAGACCACACTGTCCCGCGAGGGTTCCACCCCCCGCTTAGCCACTGGAGTGACGTCCCTCAGCGGAGCCGACTTCTAAAAGTTCCACTTTTGTGCTCCGTGGCTCTATCACTTGCCAGAAGTGGTTGACAAAGGCCCCCTTCCCCGCCGTCTATTGTCCCAAATATCGCCTTGGATTCACTTCTCCGCACTTCCTACCTTTCAGAAAGTGGTTGCTTTTCTGTTCAGAGAGTTGTTGCTATTCCTTTCTTCAATCTCCATATAACTGTTGTCTTATGGGTTGCAGAAATTCCCTTCAGGTAGCATCACCACTTTGGCTCAGATATCAATAGTACAGCAGTCAAAATTAAAAGAGTCCGTGATTCTACTGCCGGTGTTGGAGCTGTGCTCAGAGCTCCCTGGTCCTGCCCAGCCGTGGTCTCCTGGCACCTCCCAGCCCACACCACACTGCACAAAGAATCGCCAGCGATGCTGCCTCTGGCCCAGCCACTAACTAATGCTATTTTTGTAACTTATTTTCTTTATTTTCTTTTGCCCAATGTGCTGAATAATTTACTGTAATTAAGCATTTAAGAATTAGGTTGTGGCTTTCAATTGCTCTTTTTATTTCTTTTTAATCAAAAATGGTAGTAATTTCACTTAAACATTCTAGAAAAAATATTATAAATTGACCAAAAAATAAATAAATTACCTCTTCAGGAAAATTAATAAATATATCTAAATGATTTTAAATGTTCATAGCTATTCAACTTGTCAAACTTTACAAGTTCTGAGCAGAATTTTTATTCTGCAATTGAATAACTTGTAACAAAGACAGTAATTATCTGATTTATGATTGCACTCATGAAGCAAACTACACAAATAAATATAAGTGGGAAATAATCTTCAGCTAAATTATAATCTTTTTGATGGTGTCTTTTTATTTTTCTTAAATCTCAGAGTAGTGGCACAGGCAGGTTATTAATAAATCATTGTGTGGCAATTAAAGGTAATTATCATAACTACTCATCCTAATAAACATTAAAGGTGAGATAAATCAAATAGTCAGGAGAAATGTTAAATGCTTTTGAAATACAAAATATATTTATCTGCACAGTTCTGTAAATGTTCTCATTTCTCCTCTGACAAAACAATAAACTATCAAATTAAAATAAATTCCTCAAAAAGTGGCACTCAAGACCCCACTTTTTTTAAGTTACCTGAACCTAACTGTATAAGCACAGTTTGGGAGGAAACGGGTGCATATTTATTAATGGAAATGGCTACACACACATACATGCACCTTTGTTTCTGGGGCAAAGTACTCTATTTTTTTTTTTTCAATTCATTTCTTAGTTGCATGGTGGACTTTGTTAAAGAAATCTTTAATTCCTTCTTTAAGAGGAAATTAAGAAACATTTCCAAGTAAAATAGTAAAATTTAAACTATAATAGTAATAGTAAAAACAGCAATCATAATAACTTGGTAACACTATAGCTGGTAAGATCTTAATAAGTATAGCAGATGATGGTGGTGTCCAATAAATCTTTGTTTTTACCACTTTAAAGCATATAGCCCAAAATTCTTCCACTAGGACATGTATTTCTTTGCCTATAGTCTTTCTAGCCATTGAAACATACTTTTCCTACTGTACTCCAGGCCAGAGAATGGGGGAATCAATGCTACCTGAGAGCATGCCTCATCCAACTGACGGAAATTGGTGTACGAACTCCAACTCTCTCAATTTGCAGACAGGGTAGACCTGAAGTCTATGTCCGACACAAGCATTCCTGTCACCCACAGTAATAATCAGCTCAGTAATCAACCCAGCATTGCTCCCTTCCATCCCATTTGTCTAGCTTTCTCACTCCTTTATCCTCTACCTCTCACCTTCCAGGTTAATTGTTTGCACTTGAATCATTATCTCAGAAAAAGCTTCTGACGAAACCTCTATTATCATGTTTAGGTTAGTCTGAAAAGCTGTACAAACATTCAGCTTAGATTTGGATTATGAGATTTACATGGAACAGTAAATCCCATCTGTTTCTAATAGCCTGGGTAGATCTATAAATGTATAAACATGAAATATATTTAATATACTAAATGCCTCAATTCAAAGCCTTACCCTGACATTGCAAGAATAATTCCCACAACACATTAAAATAAAGTATTTTAATTTCTCTTTTAAAAAGGAATTCTTGAGTAGTCATTTTCTGTACTTAAAAACTTGCCAATTTGTTTATATTACTGTTTCAAAGCTTTTTGTGAGCAACTTAGTGTGTGTGTGTGTTCAGTAATATTTCATTCACTTCTATGGTTTGTTGTTCTGTGATTTATAGCATTTTTAAATTTATTTACTAAAAATGGCAGAAATATGACTTAATGGTAATCAGAAAAAAACAAGGTATCCAATATTCTCATTCTTAATTCTTCATAATACCAATGGACAAGCCAGAAATTGAGATTGCCTAGAAAATTTAGCAAAAACAAGATTCACTGACTGCTTCACTATAGATATATCATTGTTCAGGTAATCAGAACTTTTCCACAATAGTGGCATTAAATAATATATGTTCAAATTCCTTAAAAGCACTTACTTCAATGACAAGACAAAAAATGTCAAGCAAAAAAAAATATGTCAAGCATTAAAAAGAAATATATAATACATATTTATACATACACACATAAATATATGTGTGTGTATATTTTCTTTTTTAACAGGCATTTTTTGTTAGAGTTTATTTTTTAATGAAATTTGGGGTTTATTATTTTAAAATTGATCAGAAAACACAGAGTTCCCATATATCCCCTCTCCCCATACTCCACCTACAATTTTTCCCATTAACATCTTGCATTAATGTAGTATATTTTTTACAATTGATGAACTAATACAATAATACTAATTGAAATGTATAGTTTACATTAAGATGAACTGTTTGTGTTATACAGTTCTGCGGGTTCGAATAAATATATATTTTTCCTTTAATGCATATATATTTATATTTATGCATACATATATAGCAGAAGACAGATATATAGGAACAGGATTTTTTATTTAAGTCTGATTTTTAGATCGAACAAATATATTTTGTCATGAATGCACCATCACAGTATCACACAAAATACTTTTACTGCCCAAAATACGTCCCGTGCTCCATCTATTCATTTATTATTATTTTTTTAACAAAGGAAATTCTAATTCAAGTTCTGTATGTCCAAGGAGTTTTGTTAGAGTGATCATAAATAGTAAGAGCAGGTAAAGTGATCTAACAATAGTAAAGCAAAAATTTATTGTTGCAGGGTCCTGTAACATCAAATCAACTTAGTTTTCTAAAAGTAAAGAAAATGAAACTGTGGCAATTTGCTCCATTTCAAAAAAATAACTTCCTGAAGGAAGGAATATGATTATTGTGTGTAGAACTTTCCAAAATAATTATAAATTCATCTACAAGTAGGAAAGAAGAGTCTTCCTTTTCTCAAAAGGAGTGAAATCACACCTCGATGAAGCATTACAAAGTATGTCTACACAGCGAGAGTCTATGGCCGGATTCTCAAATACTTACTGACTCAAGAAAAGGTTAAACAAGTTTATTTACTGCAGACTTTTTCACGAGCTTTATTTATTTTTTTTTTATTAAAGTTTTTACTTATTTATTTGTCGGAGAAAGAGAGAGAGCGAGTGAGAGAGTGCACAAGTAAGGGGAGCTGGGAGCGGTAGGCAGAGGGAGAAGGACCCAGGACCCTGGAATCATGACCTGAGCTGAAAGCAGAGCAGACACTTTACAGACTGAGCGCCCAAGAGTCCCTCACAAACTTTAACAAGACAATTTTCACTATCAATGGGTGATATATGCAGCAATTCTCAACCAAGATTTCACTAACTGGTCTTTGTTGCTTAACATTTTTCTTAGGATTAGTGTTTCAGAGAACACACTTAGAAACACTAAGTTAAGGCATCTTTAGCTCTGAATGCATTTCTATGACCCTTACTCTTCTCCATACATAACACAAGGACTACCATAAAATAAATATTTACCCTGTAACAGACTAGATGGACTATACACATGATCTATTGAATCCTTATACAGGCCTCAAAAATAAGTACTGTCATTTATTTTATAAGCCAAAATATTGAGGCTAAAAGTATTGCTTAACTCGTCTAAAATACACACACACACACACACACACACACACACAATGTGTGCTTTTTTTATTCTGGTAAAATCAATATAACATAAAATTTACCATTCTAACCTTTTTTAAGTGTACATTTCACTTCATTAATACATTTACAATGTTGTGTAAATATTATCACTATTTCCATAGCGTTTTCATCATCGCAAACAGAAACTCCATCATTATTAAACAATAGAGTCCCATTCTTTCTTTCCCACCAGCCCCTGGTAACCTCTATTTTATTTTGTCTCTATGAATTTGCATATTTTAGGTAAATTAATATAATTGAAAACATACAATATTTGTCCTTTTGTGTCTGGCTTTTGCCACTTAGCATGAAGTTTTCAAGATTCATTCATGTATCAGAATTTCACTTCTGTTGGAGTGCCTGGGTGGCTCAGTCGTTAAACGTCTGCCTTTGGCTCAGGTCATGATCCCAGGATCCTGGGATCAAGTCCCGCATTGGGCTCCCTGCTCAGAGGGAAGCCTGCTTCTCCCTCTCCCACTCCCCCTGCTTGTGTTCCCTTTCTCGCTGTGTCCTTCTCTGTCAAATAAATAAATAAATCTTTAAGAAAAAAAAGAATTCACTTCTGTTTATGTCCAAATAATATTCTAGGTATACACACATTGTGGAAAACCCAAGGGGCTTTGTCCAATTTATTGCTTTCTGATTGGATAGTGTATATGATAGATATGGAGATACTATATAAACACTGGAGAAAATAGAGAAAAAATAATACCTATATTATATCCAAAGTATAAAAATGCATGGTTTATAACAGATGAATTTTTATAGCTACACATTAAGTTCATTCTTCTTGTAAAATTTCTTTTAAGTAAATACCTTGCAATTATAACATTCCCTATTTTTCCTGTTGGACCATCATAACTTTCATATTAAAAATTAAAATTAATAAATAATAGTACAAGAGAAGTTGAAATCTAAATCATAAAATCTGAAGGAAAATGGAATGTGTCCGATGCACTATACTGTCTATATTCATAGCAGAATTAGGCACAGAGTTGGCTCAAAAAATACCTTGGGCGCTTGGGTGGTTCAGTTGGTTGAGCGACTGCCTTCGACTCAGGTCATGAACCTGGAGTCCCAGGATCGAGTCCCGCTTCGGGCTCCCTGCTCAGCAGGGAGTCTGCTTCTCCCTCTGACCCTCCCCCGCCATGTGCTTTCTCTCTCCCTCATTCTCTCTCTCTCAAATAAATAAAATCTTTAAAAAAATATCTTGAATGGATAAATGAATAAACAAATGATCATTCAGGATATTTTTGTGACGTTATTTATTACAATTACAAATGTACAGAAAAGATATGAGAATAGTACAAGTCCTATCTACACTTTAACTAGATCAGCAGTTAATAAGTTGCCCCATTTGCTTTGCAATCTTGCTGTTTCTGCTTTTCTCTCTTGTCTTTTTCCATATTCTTTCTAAACCATTTGATCACATGTTGTAAACAACATTCTGTCCTTCTGTTCCAAACACTTCAATGTGTATTTTGAAGAACAAAGAGATCCTCTTTCATAACTGCAGTACAATGATCAAAATCAGAAATTTACAATTGATACCGTACTCTTCTCTAATCCACCTTAGACAATCAAATTTCACTATTTTTTCAATAATGTTCCAATCAACTATATTTTCCCAGTTCACAATCCAATTTAGAATCCCACATTCCATTAAAATGTGTGTCTCCTTAATATCCTTCAATCTGGCATATTTTCTCAGCATATCTTTGTATTCCATGACTTTTAATTTTGAAGAATACAGGCCAGTTGGTTTGGCATATGCCTTTCAAATCTGATTGGCTTCATGTTTCTTCATTACATTCAGATGTATATTTTTGTCCATCATTCTATAGCCCATCCTTCTCATTGCTGCCTTACTTATGAACTTAAGTTCTTATATTCTCTTTTCTTCTCTTTCTCATGCCAAAACCCCAATCTTAATTAAAAAGGCCTTTCTGTCTATTCATGCCTTTCTTTAATTGTGCAACTTAATGTGACCTGGAAAAACATTCACAAATTATATTAAAATAGAAAAATAGATTTTCTAGGCCTACACTAACCAATATGATAGTCACTAGCTACATATGGGAACTGATCACTAGAAATGTGCCTGTATGGACTATAGAGCTGTATTTTAAATTCTTATTTAATTTTAATTGCTTTACATTTGAATTTTAAAAACGATTCTCAGTTCAGTTACTTGAAAACTTTTAAGTATGCTTCAAACAACTCAACTATATAAATCTACTTTTTCAACCATAAACATTATTAAATAGAAATTAAATTTTTCTCATTAAAATTTAACATTTGAATTGAAGTGTGCTGTAAGTATAAAATACACACCAGATTTGGAAGACAGTATAAAAAACAAGGCCTTACAATATCCCATTGATTTATTTATATTGATTACATATTGAAATGAAAATATTTTAGATAAATGAGGATAAATGAAATATATCATAAAACTAATCACACTATTTGTTTCCGTTTTGTTTTTTATTTTTTGTTTTTATTTTTTTAAGATTTTATTTATTTATTTGACAGAGAGAGAGATAGCAAGAGAGGGAATACAAGCAGGGAGAATGTGAGAGGGAGAAGAAGGCTTCCTGCTGAGCAGGGAGCCCAATGTGGGGCTCAATCCCAGGACCCTCAGATCATGACCTAAGCTGAAGGCAGACACTTAATGGCTGAGCCACCCAGGTGCCCCTGTTTTGTTTTGTTTTTAAATATTAGTTCCAAAAAATGTTAAATTACCTATGTGGTTTACATTGAATTTCTATTGGACAGCACTGCTCTTAATTCTCTAACCACGCTTTTAGTGTACAGAAAATCCGGTGAGAACTGTGATGGAAATATGCACAGGATGCTGAGGACATGCACAAGGGAAAATTAACTAACAGTAATGGCAAAGAAATTTCTACAGTTGACAGTGACTTGAGAACACAACTAAGGACAGCTAAAGATAAAAGGATTATATAATGGGGTCTTCTTTCATTCAGCGAGTATTTTCAGTTTGTATTCCAAAGATACTAGCTATATGTACAATTGTATATTTGGCAATGTGTGCTTTTATTTTTTATTTTATTTATTTATTTATTTTTAAATTTTTTTTAAAGATTTCATTTGTTTGACAGAGAGAGCACAAGCAGAGGGAGAGGGAGAAGCAGGCTCCCCACTGAGCAGGGAGCCCGATGCAGGACTTGATCCCAGGACCCTGAGACCATGACCTGAGCCTAAGGCAGACGCCCAACCAACTGAGCCACCTAGGCATCCCCAACATGTGCTTTTAAAACACATTTAGTATCTGCCCCCTCTTCTTCCACCATTAAAACACAGGCCCAAGCACCACTACCCCTTCTTTATTGGATTATGTCAGTTATATTTTTAATTTATCTCTATGCTTTGTCTCTACAATTTTTTTTCCACCACCACCAACACCACCACACATGTACACATGTGTTCACATGTGTACACACACACACCACACACATTTATTTTTAAGAATGAAACTGGAGTGAGACATTTAAAATTTAACACAAAAAATCTCGCCACACATCTGAAAACCCTCTAGTGGCTTCCTATGTCCTTCAGAATAAACTAAAATTTCTTATCATGGCCTACAAAATCATCCAAGATCTGGGCATCTGGCTACTTAAGTATATGAACTCATATGCTAACACTCTTCGTCACTGTCACTCACAACCAGAAGGTTTGGTCCTTGTTCTTCCTTCTATCTGGATTGGTCTTCCCACAGACATCTGTTTTTTTCAGTCTTCACTTCCATCTGGTCCCCGCCAAAATGTCCACCTTATTAAAAGAGCCTTTCTTGAACACTGTATTTAAAATAGCAACTCACTGGGAGCCTGGGTGGCTCAGTCGGTTAAGCATCTGCCTTCAGCTCAGGTCATGATCTCCTCGTCTGGAATCAAGTCCCGTGTCAGGCTCCCTGCTCAGTGGAGTGTCCACTTCTCTCTCACACTTTGCCCCTACCTCCCGCCCTCCACTCATGCTATCTCTCTCTCAAATAAATAAATTTAAAAATCTAAAAAGATCTAAAAAATCTAAAAAAATCTAAAAAAATATATTGCAACTCATTTTACCCCATTACTTCAAATTCCCTACTATACTTGATCAATATCTCATATACTATTCACTCCATATTTTATTGAATATGGTCTCCCACTTCTACAAGTATGCAAGAACTTCAAGGGCAGTGACTTTTGCCTTTTGCCTTTTGTTTTCAGTGTTGTATTACCACTAACTAGAAGAGGACCCCTGTTATATCGTGCATAGGCAGTAAATATTTTGAAATAATAATTTTTCAAAAGCTAGAGGAAAGTCCAGTATCATGTTGAAAATGCTTAAGTGATAGCAGTCAGTAAGCAAACAGGTACTGTCAGCATTTATCAAGATGGAAAGATTGCAAACATAATTATAGTATTTCTATTGTTTATTAACATAAATGCATATTTGTTTATTAAGGCCCTTTGATGCTCAGGTTGTCTTTATTACAAATTTCTAAAAATTAATAAAAATTGCATTTTGATGGTATACTTAAAAGAATTAAAGGTTTACTTAAAAGAATTAAAGGTCGTAGAGTGAAAGAAAATAAATGAACTTTAATTTTGAAATGCAAACTGATGAAAGTGACTAAAATGTAAAACTTTTTTTTTGAGATTTCTTCTTCAAGATTTATTTGAATTTCTCTTTTTTTATTATGTTATGTTAATCACCATACATTACATCATTTTTTGATGTGGTGTTACATGATTCATTGTTTGCATATAACACCCAGTGCTCTATTCAGTACGTGGGGGGTAAAAATGTTTTTGAAGCTCGGTTTAGAACCTAAAGACCCAATATTCAGACATAATGTTCACATATATAATATTCAGATATAAACAGAAATGTTATCAGATTTTTTAAAAAATTTGGTATATTTTAAACTAATAAAGGTTTTTCCAAACTCTATAGTTATTTTCACAAACAGAAGACATAACCATTTTAAGAAACAGAAGACAAGCTGAAGTTTATGCATAGCTTGAATAAAGAAAGAAGGGAATAGAATCAGTGAGCTATGAGGAGATAATGATAGGAAAGTAAAGCCAGAAAAAAGAAGCCCACTCAAACAATATAAAGCAGTCATAGCATGATTTAACTTCAACATTTTATTAAAGTGTTATAAATATATGTATGCATATATGTATATGTGTGTATATACAGTTTAATGAATACTTACATGCTGAACATATTCATAAAACCACGACTAAAAAAAAGAGGTGTATTAGCATCCCAGTACCTTCTCTTTTGTGTTCCATTCTAACCACTTTCCCCACCTCCAAGAGTAAGCATTACATTGACTTCTAATAGCATAGATCAGTTTTGCTTATATTTATATTTCATAAAAATTGCAAAAAAATTACCTAAAAAAAAAAAGAACAAGAGGCAGTACTGACTGCCAGGGACCTAATCAATAAGGAAAATACAAGATGTTGGAACTAGAGTTCAGAATGACGATTTTAAAGACACTAGCTGGGATTGAAAAAAGCATAGAAGATATTAGAGAAACCCTTTCTGGAGAAATAAAAGAACTAAAATCTAACCAGGGTGAAATCAAAAAGGCTATTAATGTGGTGCAATACAAAATGGAGGCTCTAACTGCTAGGATAAATCAGGCAGAAAAGAGAATCAGTGATATAGAAGACCAATGATAGAAAATAAAGAAGCTGAGAAAAAGAGAGATAAACAACTACTGGATCACGAGGGCAGAATTTGAGAGATAAGTGATACCAAAAGATGAAACAACATTAAAATAATTGGGATCCCAGAAGAAGAAGAAAGAGAGAAGGGCAGAAGGTATATTGGAGCAAAGTTTAGCAGTTAATTTCCCTAATTTGAGGAAGTAAACAGGCATCAAAATCCAGGAGGCACAGAGAACCCCCCTCAAAATCAATAAAAATAGGTCAACACCCCGACATCTAAGAGTAAAACTCACAAGTCTCAGAGACAAAGAGAAAATCCTGAAAGCAGCTTGGAAGAAGAGATCTGTAACCTACAATGGTACAAACATTAGATTGGCAACAGACCTATCCAGAGAGACCTGGCAGGCCAGAAAGGACTGGCATGATATATTCAGAGCACTAAATGGAAAAAATAAACAGCCAAGAATACTATATCCAGCTAGGCTCTCATTGAAAATAGATGGAGAGATCAAAACCTTCCAGGACAAACATAAACTAAAGGAATTTGCAAACACAAAACAAGCCTTACAAGAAATATTGAAAAGGGTCCTCTAAGCAAAGAGAAAGCCTAAAAGTAACATAGGCCAGAAAGGAATACAGACAATATACAGTAACAGTCACCTTATAGGCAATACAATGGCACTAAATTCATATCTTTCAATAGTTACCCTGAATGTAAATGGGCTAAATGCCCCAATCAAAAGACACAGGCTATCAGATTGGATAAAAAAACAAGACCCATTGATATGCTGTCTGCCAGAGACTCATTTTAGACCCAAAGACACCCCTAGATTGAAAAGGAGGAGGTGGAAAACAATTTACCATGCTAATGAACACCAAAAGAAAGCTGGGGTGGCAATCTTTATATCATACTAATTAGATTTTTTTTTTTTTATTTTTTTATTTTTTTAAATTTCTCTCATTTTTTTTTACATGGATTTTTTTTTTTTAAGATTATTTATTTATTTATTTGAGAGAGAGAGAATGAGAGATAGAAAGCACGAGAGGGAAGAGAGTCAGAGGGAGAAGCAGACTCCCCGCTGAGCAGGAAGCCCGATGTGGGACTCGATCCCGGGACTCCAGGATCATGACCTGAGCCGAAGGCAGTCGCTTAACCAACTGAGCCACCCAGGCGCCCTTTTTTTTTTTTTTTTTTTTAAATTTCTCTCATTTTTTTTTACATGGATTTTTTTTTTAAGATTATTTATTTATTTATTTGAGAGAGAGAGAATGAGAGATAGAAAGCACGAGAGGGAAGAGAGCTAATTAGATTTTAAACCACGACTGTAATAAGAGATGAGGAAGGACACTATATCCTACTTAAAGGGTCTATCCAACAAGAAGATCTAACACTTGTAAATATCTATGCCCCTAACATGGGAGCAGCCACTTATATAAGCCAATTAATAACAATGGCAAAGAAATACAACAACAACAATACAATAATAGTGGGGGAATTTAACACCCTCCCTCACTGAAATGGACAGATCATCTAAGCAAAAGATCAACAAGGAAATAAAGACTTTAAATGACACACGGGACCAAATGGACTTCACAGATATTTTCAGAACATTCCATCCCAAAGCAACAGAATACACAATCTTCTCTAGTGCCCATGGAACATTCTCCTTGGTCCCAAATCAGGTCTCAACCTGTACCAAAACATTGGGAGCCTTCCCTGCATATTTTCAGAGCACAATGCTTTGAAACTAGAACTCAATCACAAGAGGAAAGTCGGAAGGAACTCAAATACATATAGGGTAAAGAGCATCCTACTAAAGAATGAGTGGGTCAACCAGGAAGTTAAAGAAGAATTAAAAAAATTAATGGAAACCAATGAAAATGAAAACACAACTGTTCAAAATCTTTGGGATGCAGCAAAGGCAGTCCTAGGAGGAAAGTATATAGCAATACAAGCCTTTCTCAAGAAACAAGAAAGATCTCAAATACACAACCTCACCGTACACCTAAAGGATCTGGAGAAAGAACAGCAAATAAAGCCTAAACCAAGCAGGAGAAGAGAAATAATAAAGATCAGAGCAGAAATCAAAAGAGTAGAACAAATCAATAGAACAGATCAAGGAGACTAGGAGCTGGTTCTTTGAAAGAATTAGTAAGATTGATAAACCCCTGGCCAGACTTATCAAGAAGAAAAGAGAAATGACCCAAATAAATAAAATCGTGAATGAAATGGAGAGATCACAAACACTGCCAAAGATATACAAACAGATATAACAACATATTATGAGCAACTATATGCCAGCAAATTAGATAATCTGGAAGAAATGGATGCATTCCCAAAGATGTATCAACTACCAAAACAGAACCAGGAAGAAATAGAAAACCTGAAATAACCTATAACCACTAAGGAGTTTTAAGCAGTTATCAAAAATCCCCCAACAAACAAAAGCCCAGGGCCAGGTGGCTTCCCAGGGGATTCTATCATCATATAAAAAAGAATTTATACCTATTCTTTTGAAACTGTTCCAAAAAGTAGAAATGGAAGGAAAACTTCCAAACTCATTTTATGAAGCCACCATTACTTTGATCCCCAAACCAGAAAAAGACCCCTTCTAAAAGGAGAATTCCAGACCAATATCCTTGATGAACATGGATGCAAAAGTTCTCACCAAAATACTAGCCAATAGGATCCAACAGTCCATTAAAAGGATTATTCACCAGGACCAAGTGGGATTTATCCCTGTGCTGGAAGGTGGGTTCAACATCCACGAAATAGCAATGTGATACAATACATTAAAAAAAGAAAGAAAAAGAACCATATGATCCTCTCAATAGATGGAGAAAAAGCATTTGACAAAGCACAGCATCCTTTCTTGATCAAAACTCTTCAGAGTATAGGGATAGAGGGTACATACCTCAATATCATAAAAGCCATCTATGAAAAACCCACAGCAAATATCATTCTCAATGGGGAAAAACCAAGAGCTTTCCCCCTAAGTTCAGGAACACGGCAGGGATGTCCACTATCACCACTGCTATTCAACATAGTACTAGAAGTCCTAGCCACAGCAATCAGACAACAAAAAGAAATAAAAGTCATCTGAATTGGCAAAGAAGAAGTCAAACTCTCACTGTTTGCAGATGATATGATATTTTATGTGGAAAACCCAAAAGACTCCACCCCAAAACTGCTAGAACTCTACAGGAATTCAGTCAAGTGACAGGATGTAAAATCAATGCCCAGAAATCAGTGGCCTTCCTATACACCCACAACAAGACAGAAGAAAGAGAAATTAAGGAGTCGATCCCATTTACAATTGTACCCAAAACCATGAGATACCTAGGAATAAATCTAACCAAAGAGGCAAAGGATCTGTACTCAGAAAACTATAAAATACTCATGAAAAAAATTGAGGAAGACACAAAGAAATGGAGAAACACTCCATGCTCATGGATTGGAAGAACAAATTTTGTGAAGATGTCAATCCTACTTAGAGCAATCTATACATTCAATGCAATTGCCATCAAAACACCATCCACTTTTTTCAAAGAAATGGAACAAATAATCCTAAAATTTGTATGGAACCAGAAAAGACCTTGAATAGCCAGAGGAATCTTGAAAAAGAAAAGCAAAGCTGGTGGCATCACAATTCCAGACTTCAAGCTCTATTACAAAGCTGTCATCATCAAGACAGTCTGATACTGGCACAAAAACAGACACATAGATCAATGGAACAGAATAGAGAGCCCAGAAATGGACCCTCAACTCTATGGTCAACTCATCTTCGACAAAGCAGGAAAGAATGTCCAATGTAAAAAAGACAGTCTCTTCAACAAATGGTGCTGGGAAAATTGGACAGCCACATGCGGAAGAATGAAACTGGACCATTTCCTTACACCACACACAAAAATAGACTCCAAATGGTTGAAAGACCTGAATGTGAGACAGGAGTCCATCAAAATCCTAAAGGAGAACACAGGCAACAACCTCTTCGACCTCAGCGACAGCAAATTCTTCCTAGAAACATCGCCAAAGGCAAGAGAAGAAAGGGCAAAAATGAACTCTTGGGACTTCATCAAGATAAAAAGGTTTTGCACAGCAAAAGAAACAGTCAACAAAACCAAAAGACAACCGACGGAATGGGAGAGATATTTGCAAATGACATATCAGATAAAGGGCTAGTACCAAAATCTATAAAGAACTTATCAAACTCAACACCCAAAGAACAAATAATCCAATCAAGAAATGGGCAGAAGACATGAACAGACATTTTTCCAAAGAAGACATCCAAATGGCCAACAGACACATGGAAAAGTGTTCAACATTGCTCAGCATCAGGGAAATCCAAATCCAAACCTCAATGAGATACCACCTCACACCCGTCAGAATGGCTAAAATTAGCAAGTCAGGAATCGACAGATATTGGCGGGGTTGTGGAGAAAGGGGAACACTCCTACATTGTTGGTGGGAATGCAAGCTGGTGCAACCACTCTGGAAAACATAATGGAGGTTCCTCAAAAAGTTGAAAATAGAGCTACAATAAGATCCAGCAATTGCACTACTGGGTATTTACCCCAAAGATACAAATGTAGGGATCCGAAGGGGTACGTGCACCCCAATGTTTATAGCAGCAATGTCCACAATAGCCAAACTATTGAAAGAACTCAGATGTCCGTCGACAGATGAATGGATAAAGAAGAAGTGGTATATATGTATATACAATGGAATATTATGCAACCATCAAAAGGAATGAAATCTTGCCATTTGCAGCAATGTGGATGGAACTGGAGGGTGTTATGCTGAGTGAAATAAGTCAATCAGAGAAAGACATGTATCATATGACCTCACTGATATGAGGAATTCTTAATCTCAGGAAACCAACTGAGGTTTGCTGGAGTGTTGGAGGGTGGGAGGGATGGGGTGGCTGGGTGATAGACATTAGGGAGGGTATGTGCTATGGTGAGCACTGTGAATTGTGTATGACTGTTGAATCACAGACCTGTACCTCTGAAACAAATAATACTTTATATGTTAAAAAAAAGAAGAAAAGAAGAAGAAGAAGAAGAAGAAGAAGAAGAAGAAGAAGAAGAAGAAGAAGAAGAAGAAGAAGATAGCAGAAGGTAAGAATGAAGGGGGCGAAATTGGAGGGGAGATGAACCATGAGAGACTATGGACTCTGAGAAACAAACTGAGGGTTCTAGAGGAGAGGGGGTGGGAGGATGGGTTAGCTTGGTGATGGGTATTAAAGAGGGCTCGTACTGCATGGAGCACTGTGTGTTATACACAAACAGTGAATCATGGAACACTACATCAAATCCTAATGATGTAGTGTATGGTGATTAATATAACATAAAAAAGGGAAGTAATGGGACTCATTTAGAAGAGTTTCTGGCAAATGTTTAATAAGTGTTAGTTAGTAGTGTAATTGTATTATCAAATTACCAGAATATCTGTCATTTAGTAATATAGCAAAGAGGTTAAATATTTGAACTCCAGCCATGAATAGGCCTTCATCAAAATCTTTGGTGTGTCTCTTCCAAGCCAGTGGTGTTTAGGTACATTATAAAATGTATAAAACATAGGTAGTTGTAAATGCTTAAGAAGAAAGTAAATATAGGGGCGCCTGGGTGGCTCAGTCAGTTAATAATGCATCCAACTGTTGATTTCAGCTCAGGTTATGACCTCAGGGTCATGAGATCAAATCTTGTGACCGGCTTCAGGCTGGGTGCTGGGTGATTGACCTGCTTAAGATTCTCTCTCTCCTTCCTCCCCTGCCTCTCCCTCCCACACCTGTTCCCGCATGAGCTCTCTCTCTCTCTAAAAAAAAGAAGTAAATATAGAATTAGCACAGCACCAAGTATGTTTAATAAATGTTTGTAGTTATTAGTATATTATGTAATTAACAAAGCTGCTAATACTATCCATTGTCCTTTACTTAAAACCATGTCTTTGTAATGCACCATAAAAATTTAAGCAAAGGCAATACTTAATATCTTAGCTTTTTCCTTGGATACAGAGATGTGTTGCCCGAGAAACCAACTATCTCCTAGCAACTTCATGTTTCAATTCCCTTTTAACTTGGAAGTTTTTCAGATGCAATGCTGGATATTTCTGAACTTCTGGATCAGCTCATAATATCTAGGTAAGAGAGAGTTAATATAAAATAACTAGATTAAACAGTAATCTTATCTCTTTGACTTTAAAAAGCATGAAAGACAAGGTTGCTTATCATGCTAAAATTAATACTAAATGTGTCTGAAAGTAGAGACTCAAAACACTCAGCATTACTGAGAAGTACATCCCAGGGCTTATACGCTAATTAAAATTCTGCCTAAACTTATATTTCAAATACTATATTTAAACTAAATTTATTTGAAATGAAGAGACATAATTCTTTGTTTAACTAAAGCTCACTATTGCAATTTCTCAAAGAAAAATCCATAATATGATGTTCTTTAAAATAAATCCCTGGGTTTTATTAAGGTAGTAAAAATACCAGTATATGTGACAGTGGATTTTCTAAGACAAAGGGATTTTTTTTCTCTTATACACTAATAAAAAAATGAGGTATACATATTTCTGGAAGGAATTTGTGTGGGAAAAAAAGCACAACTTCTATAGTATATCTTATTTATACAGCTGCCAAATCTTTCCACCAGCTTTCTGTCAGACAAATGCAGCTATGCCTGGATAAGGTTGATTTTTAATTAAACATTCTGTGTCTTTCAGCAAGTAAAAAATGAGCCAATAGCAGCATATTCATATGAAGATATCAAAGTTTTATTTCTAAAATCTGCTACTGATGATGGGTTTATTTGTGTTAATAATGTCCACAGAGGTTAAGAAACAGATATTGCAATATATGTAGGCACAGGTATTCTATATTAATAATGGCTTTCAAAAGTACATAATGCATATTAAAATGTCATATTTAAGCTAGCAATTCAAGCATGGATTTCTAAGTCCCTGCCTATTAGTTTTACTTTAATTGATTTAACCCTATTTAAGGACTTCATTATATAGAATGAAAGAATACTTCCATGTTTTAAGAGACAAACAGTATATGTGTCATAATCTTTTCTTAATTAATCCCTTGAGAATTGAACCAATTTTAGAAGTGTAGTGCCTGTTTATTAATCATAGTTTTTCCAATATTAATGAAAATATCTACAGGGCATATTTCTCTCTTACAATAATAATACCCAATGACAAGTATATTTCTTTTTTTTTAAGATTTTTTTTTTTTTAATTTGTCTGACAGAGAGAGACACAGTGAGAGAGGGAACACAAGCAGGGGGATTGAGAGAGGGAAAAGCAGGCTTCCCGCAGAGCAGGTAGCCCGATGCAGGACTCGATCCCAGGACCCTGGGATCATGACCTGAGCCGAAGGCAGACGCTTAATGACTGAGCCACCCAGGCGCCCAACAACTATATTTCTTTGTTTAATAATAAAACCTATTTTTAGTCAGTTTATTACTACCAAAAACATCACAAAATAAAATACTTCCTATTTCATTAAGAATGATAATAAGGCTTACCACCAACTTTAGTCAACAGATTTGGAAGTTGAATGAATATAATGAGCAAGATGCCTGCATATAAGTGAGGTTCTCTATGCTATATGATTCGATCCTCATGGTCTTGGATCCGACTTACTGTGTACAGTAGATTTGAGAAGTCATCTCTAAGGCTAAAATTTTCTATTTTTATGGCTCAAAGCTTCTCTCTTAGAAAAAACTACTTTGTTACCTTTCCATCCCAGCTCATCCCATTTAACTTCAGTAAAAGCAAATCCAGAATATCTCTTCCTCTTTCCCTCATCTTCTATCTCCTACCTTCTTTCTTTTCTTTCCTTTCTCCATTTCTGTGATTCTCATAGAATTTAAGGATGTCTTGCAGGATGTGTCAAATGTAGACCTAATTCTTTACCAGGAACTGTGAGGGAAAGCACTCCCAAACATATTCTATTGGGTAATTTGTGTAAGCCAAATCAGAAGCATGCACACTGGACAAAGGCTCTGGTTAATTTATCCACCAGTGAGTTAGGGAGTTGCTTTGATGGCAATCTTTGAGAGAGGCATAAAATTCGCAATAGTTTTAGTCCTTCATTCTTGGGGCATGCCCTGTTTAATTCAGCAGTATTATTATTAGGGAAGGCAATATTAATTTCAAAGCCCTCCATATAATTTCTGTTTCCCATTCTCCTCTTCGGTTATGCACAAATCTCTCCCTCTGGACTCCATTCCTTGGGCTACAAAGTTATCTGTTGATCCCCCTAAAAGATGCTAATCTCAGCATTCATATCTCAGAGGTTATTTCCAGGACTCAAATTTGACTTAACCCTTTAAGGTTTTCTCACATGTGATTCTAATAGGATCCTACAAAACCAAGGGGTTAGATGTATTGATTCCAAATGACATTCTGGCATCTCTTTTCCAAAGAAAAATTAAAAATCCAACCTGGCATCTCACTGCACACACATTCTCACCATCATCTTCATTAGTCAACTACTTTTGTAATATAAAACTTTGTATATGCTTTTTGATTAGACACAGCACTAATGACTTATGTATTGTCTGGATGAACATCTAGGAAATAAGTTGTGCTATTTATTAATCAAAGGTCTCAGCACCCTCTGCATAGTTTGGCATTAATACAATATCTTATTTTTCTGCATAATATTGAGATAAAGAAGGTATGTTGCAATTGCATATGTTTAGTTTATATATGTTTGCATTATAATAGAGCACAGCAAGAAGAAAAAAATAATAACTAGAGGTTCCCATGTTGATACTTCGAGTAGAAAAGATGAGACAAGTCGTCCAATCAGGAGCTATGTAATTTGAAAAAAACCAGTCTTGATATTTTAAATATGATTTCTACTTTGAAAACAAAATTATATGGTGTTTTCATAATACAAAATATTGGAAGTAAAACACCATAAAATCATCTTGATTAGTGAGGACAAACAGAATATAATGGTCTGTGATACTTTAGGTGGAGGGAATGTTTTTTCTAAGTCTGCAAAACACAGAAACATGTGCTTATTAGTTTGAACTTTTACTGCCTCAGCTTCCTATCCAGCGATCATTAACATATTTCCAGCTCAAGGGTTTTTTCTTCCCTCCCCTCCCCTCCCCTTCCCTCCCCTCCCCTTCCCTTCCCTCCCCTCCCCTTCCCTTCCTTTCCCTTCCCTTCCCTCTCTCTCTCCCTTCCTTCCTCTTCTCTCTCCCTTCCTTCCTCTTCTTTCTCTCTCTTTCTTTCTTTCTTTCTTTCTTTCTTTCTTTCTTTCTTTCTTTCTTTCTTTCTTTCTTTCTTTCTTTCTTTCATCTTTTTCTTTCTTTCTTTTCCCCACCCTTCCTTCCTTCCTTCCTGTCTGTCTTCCTTTCCTCACTGACTCAGTGAGTCATCAGGAAGCTCCTTTATCCAAACAGACAGCACTGAAAAATGCCACAAGGAGAAATTGGGGTTATCTTTCCTCATCCAAGCTGAGTTGTCACATACAAAGGAGAATTAAGACGAAAGCATATTTAGAATTATAGTTAGAAAAACAGATCTCTCATCTTATCCTGAGCTAAATTGTATGGTAATGCTTATCTTTAGGATCAATAAGTATTCTCTGGATATCCTGGAAAAACAAATATTTGTTTATTTTAATTGCAGATTTAGAATGTTCACTCCACCACAAAATCTGAAATATGTAGGTTTAAAAGATCATGTCCTTAGAATGAAAGAAATACTTTTAAGTTTGAAAGATATGATTCATTATCACACTTAAGTATTCATTTTTGCCTCATCTGATACATTCTTTAGTTGAAGGCCAGCTGTCTGACCCTCTACTCTTTCCCCCACTACCACAGTAATGTGATTGCAGCTTCCCTTCGTAGCATTCTAAAACTTGGTGTTGTCATGAGATATTAAGGATTCATGGATTTCTAAGAATTATATTTGCCTTTCAGAAGATCTTTTTTATTCTTTTTATTTTTTTATTTGAATATAGTTGACACACAACATTACATTAATTTCAGGTGTACAACATAGTGATTCAACTTCTCTACATATTATGTTATGCTCTCTACAAATGTGGTTACCATTTGTTACCACACAATGCTATTATGATGCCATTGACTATATTCCCTGTGCTGTGCTTACCTCAACATAATTAAGGTAATTATAAAAAACCCACAGCTAACATCATATTCAATAGTGGAAAACTGAGAGCTTTCTCCCTAAGACCAGGAACAAGATTAGGATTTCCATTCTCACCACTTTTATTCAACATGGTACTAGAAGTCCTAGCCAGAGCAATCAGACAAGAAAAAGCGATGAGATATTCATATTGATAATGAAGAAGTTAAACTGTCACCATTTGCAGATGGCATGAAACTATACATAGAAAAATCTAAAGACTGCACCACAAAACTATTAGAACTGATAAAAAATTCAGTAAATTTTGTAATTCAAGATACAAAATTAATACCCAGAATTGGTAACATTTTATGCACTAATAACAAAGTTGCAAAAAATTAAGAAAAAACTTCTATTCCTCCAGAAGTTAAAAGTAGAGCTACCCTATGATCCAGCAATTGCACTACTGGATATTTACCCCAAAGATACAGATGTAGTGAAATGAAGGGGCACCTGGACCCCAATGTTCATAGCAGCAATGTCCACAATAGCCAAACTGTGGAAGGAGCCAAGATGCCCTATGACAGATGAATGGATAAAGATGTGGCATATATATACAATGGAATATTACCCAGCCATCAGAAAGGATGAATAGCTACCATTTACACTGATGTGGTTGGAACTGGAGGGTATTATGCTAAGTGAAATAAGTCAATCAGAGAGAGACGATTATCATATGGTTTAACTCATATGTGGAATATAAGAAACAGTGCAGAGGATCATAAGGGAAAGGAGGGAAAACTGAATGAGAAGAAATTAGAGAGGGAGACAAACCATGAGGGACTCTTAACTATAAGAAACGAACTGAGGGTTGCTGAAGGGGAAGTGGGTGGGGGGATGGGGTAACTGGATGATGGTCATTAAGGAGGGCATGTGATGTGATGAGCACTTGGTGTTATATGCAACTGATGAATTACTGAACACTGAAACTAATGATGTACTATATGTTGGCTAATTTAATTTAAATTAAAAAAATCCATTTACAGTATCACCAAACATAATAGAATACCTAGGAATAAATTTAACCAAGGAGGTGAAAGACCTGTAGTCTGAAAACTATAAAATGTTGATGAAAGAAATTGAAGACAACACAAACAAATGGAAAGATACTCCACGTTCACAGATTGCAGGAACAAATACTGCTAAAATGTCCATACTACCAAGAGCAATTTTTACAGAACTAGAACAAATAATCCTAATCTGTATGGAACCATAAGAGACTGAATAGCCAAAGCAATCTTGAGGAAAACAAAACAAAACAAAACAAAACCTGGAGATACCACAATTCCAGATTTCAAGATATACTACAAGAAATATAATAATCAAAACAGGATGTTTCTGGCACAAAAATAGATTAATAGAACAGAATAGAGACCCTAGAAACAAACCCACACTTATATGGTCAATGAATCTTCAACAAAGCAGGAAAGAATATCCAGTGGGAAAAGACAGTCTTTCAACAAATGGTGTTGGGAAAATGGGACGGCAATATGCAAAAGAAAGAAAGTGGACCATTTCCTTATATCATGTACAAAAATAAATTCAAAATAAATTAAAGACCTAAATATGAAACCTGAATCCATAGAAGTTCTAGAAGAGAGCACAGGCAATAATTTTCTTGACATCAGCTATAGCAACAGTTTTCTGGATATATCTCCCAAGGAAGGAAGGGAAACAAAAGCAAAAATAACCTATTAGGGATACATCAAATAAATAGCTTCTGCACAGCAAAGAAAACAATCAATGAAACAAAAGGGCAACCTACTGAATGGGAGAAGATATTTGAAAATTATATATTTATATATTTAATAAAGGGTTAATATCCAAAATATATAAAGAATTTTTACACCTCAACAGCAAAAACACCCCAAACATAAAATTAAAAAATGGACAGAAGACCTTACTAGACATTTTCCAAAGACATACAGATGACCAAAAAACACATAAAAAAAATACTCAGTATCACTAATCAGAATCCCTTCTTCCTTCATTTAATGTCTGTTTTGTCTCTAAACAAAGAGAATGTCACAGATATCATTGAACCTACAAAAAAAATATTTATCAGTAGTTTAAAACATTGCAAAAGTAAGATGACATTCTGGAATATTATCCAACTTTCTGTGTCAGAATTATTCAGATCAATATCAAGTTTTATCTAATGGCCATATATTTAAAAACTTAAGAAAACAAATACTTCCACATACTATGTCTATTTAAACTAGCAAACAAGAAAAATAAAATACACAGGGATAATTGAGTAAAAGAAAAAAATGAAACAAATAAAAAACCTCAAATTTCTCATAGATCATAGTTAAATCCACAAAATATAATGAGGAAATTTTGATTAAGAGTGATATTTAGAAGAAAAATAAAAAGGTATGTTAAAGATAGTTTTAAATTATTTAAAATCTATGAATAGAAGACGTTCTTTAGAAACATTTCAGTTGGAAATACACAAAAGTTATTTGTAACGCTTCCTTGATCAGGGAGAATTTTGGAATATCACTCAACAGGTAAAAGTAAAATGTGTGAACTACATCTATAAAGAAGTTACCAGAGTGTTTGAATGAGTTTTGATAGAATGAAGGAAGTATGTAGTCACAATGTTGCCTAACTCTACCTTTTCAAAATGCATGCAAACTGGGTGCCTGGGTGGCTCAGTTGGTTAAGCAACTGCCTTCGTCATGATCCTGGAGTCCCGGGATAGAGTCCTGCATCGGGCTCCCTGCTGAGCAGGGAGTCTACTTCTCCCTCTGACCGTCCCCCCTCTCATGCTCTCTCTATCTCATTCTCTCTCTTAAATAAATAAAATATTTTTTAAAAATGCATGCAAATTTATAATTAAAGGAATAGTCTGTTTCTGACTATGAGTGTTTTTGTTTTGTTTTGTAACTAAATATAAATTCAAGAAGTAGAAAGTCAGATACTAGAATTCATATGTGAGTTCTCAAAATAATAGCTCCGTGACTAAAGAGTCAGAAGTTTAGAGAGTTGATTGTAGAGTCCTCTGTTACAAATACAGAAATGACATCAGAGAAAAACACATGAGACTATATTTGCTAATGTGTCTTGCCTTAAATGTGTAAGTACATACATACATCATAGTAGTAACAGAGCTATAACAAAACCACTACTAACACCTGAGTGTTCTGATTCCTTACTAACTTTCTGTTCAAATCTTACCACGTAGCTATCATCAAAAACCATTTAAAAGAACATCTGGTTTGCAGAGATTTAGGCACATATATTTGTTCAACATGTGTAAAGAACAGAATATTTGAAAAAATATTTTGTAAATATTTTCATGTCCTATCAACAATTTTTGTATCATCCCAACCATTGAATTAACAAAGAATGTTGTTTTCTTTGAGTTTCAAAGCTGATTTTCTTGAAATCATAACAAAGCCAGTATTTCAAAATCCAAGCTTTATTGGGAAAAAAGGGTTTTGCAAATTTCCAAATTCCCATTTTCATGTGGAGAACCAGATCTCATAGTCTTAAACTTAAAACTTTACCATTATCAGCAGAGTTATATGACTTATCAGAACTGTCAACCAGCAGGAAGGGCTCTTCTCTTTCCAACAAGGCAGCTGAAAATCAGGATGTGAGGCAGAGAGGGGGTAGAGGAAAGTACAACAAGAAGTAGATTTGAACATTCTGACTTGCTATTTGATATTAAAACATTCAAAGGGTAGATCAAGGCCCAATAAACACTCCTAAAACAGAGATCTTTACTCCTCATTTCAATGACCTCACTGAAAAAAAATTGAAAGAACTTAAGAAGCATATGATGCTGCTCAGGAAGAATATGCAGAAATTGTTGCATATTGGGAATAAACTCATTCTTTAAAAAAATTAGAAAGTAGAGGGAAAGAGTGATGCCTTAATCCTGTTTCCTATATAAGCTATATTGAGTAATAAAATAGTAGATGAGGGGAAGTTTCCTTTATAGAAATATTTCACCATTCGTTCTGTCCTCTGTTATGGTTCTGCCCTCTGCACCGCCTTTTTCATGAAGGGTAACAATCACATGTTGACATCTGAGTAGTTTTCTACTTGCTTCCCGCTGATAAAGTTTTAGCATTGGAATAAACCCTTCACTTTGTATTCCTTGTCCATTTCAATCCAAAATGACAGTACTTCCAATATAACTCTAAAAATATTTTGGGTGTCCTCTAGATTATTTTAGGTGTTAGTTCCCTTGACAAAGGGTAAAACCATATATCTCTTCAAGATTAAGCCCTTCTGTTCCTTGGGCTACTTCTGAGACTGTTTTGATAGAACACCCTTAAGCTACTTAGGAGCACTATTATTTGATTAGGAGAATCTATGAGGTGTATACTTAATTTCCTTACAAGGGCTTTTGTTTTATGTAAAGGTACTCTAAGATATTACCTTTAATTTTTTGAGGGCTTAATAAAAAATTTTGTAGTCATACTCTCAGCTTCATCTTTAGACCCTATTTGTCTTGCTAAACCTAGATTTAATCTTTGCTCCATAATAATCTCTTAATTTTAGTATCATTTGCCTGCTGAAGAGGCTGAGAAACTTCAAAATCGTGATGTTTTGACCCCTTTCTGTTTAACAGTTTTCCTTTGTTCATTCTTAACAGTTTGTCACTGTCCTCTTGCATTTCACTCTAAAGAGCAAGGAAAAAAAAAAAGACTACAATAGGTGGCACTTCTTTGGTTGTAAATCTTCTTACCCAGATCACCCAGTTTATTAGTTATATTTTCTACTTTCCATATAGCATATATATTTTCTACTTTCCAATTCTGTAGGCAACAGAATTGCTAAACTTTCTGCCACTACACAACAAAGATATCCTTTTCTCCAGTTTCCAATAAAATATTCTTCACCTTCTGAAGAGTTCTTATCTACAGCATGCTCAAAGTCCAAACCTCTACAGGTGGTAAGTTCAAGGTACTCTAAGTTTTCACTAAACTCTCCTCAAAGCCCACGGTCCATTGCAAGACCATTCCCTCATTTTAGGTTGTAGTTGTGACAGCACTCTACTTACAGATACTAACATTGATACTAGTCAACTAGTGCTGCATTAAAATCTATCCCATACTTTTTCAGATTAAAAAAACAAACGTTTATTTACTCAAGTTCTAAGGGTCAGGATTCTGGGAGTGGATGCTTAGTTGGATGGTTCTGTTCCAGGGTCCTTTATGAAGTTTCAATCAAGCTGTCAGTCCAGACAACAATCTTTGCATTTAAGGATTGATGGATCTGCTTCCAAGTTCCTTAACGTGGTTTATGGCCAGAGGTTTCATTCTCTCAATTTGCAGACTTCTCAGTAGAGCTACTAATGCTGTTGAGTTTCCATACTGAGAGATTAGATATTAGAGTAAGGGAGAGAACCTCCAAGATGGGAAGCCACAGTTTTTTGTTTTGTTTTGTTTTTTTATAACCTATCTTGGAGTGACACGTCTTTGCTTCTATTGTATTCTATTCATTAGGAGTGAGTCATGAAGTGCAGTCTATCCTCAAGGGAAGGGAATGTGGAACACAGTTTGCTACTGTCTTTCTTTGGAATTTAAATAGGTTAAAGAAATTGTATATGGATTCCAGGTGACAAGAGGTTGATAGCAGTGATTTTGTAACATTCGTTAGCGAAGTTGGAACTAAATGTTCCAGCATGTGTTAGTAATGTTCAGATAAGGTTGAGCACAAATAAAATAGCAAGATTTATAAGGTGTAAGTAAAGTGGCAAAGATTTTCATTGTCACAGATTGGCTATCTCAACTTGGTGCATGGCAGAATTCAGGCCTGAAATTCCTCTACTTACCACTGGATTTCCTTTATTTTATGCTCCACTTCCTGGGCCAGATATATGTAAAATTCAGCACGAAAGCGCACTAACTTCCTCTGTTGTTCATCTAATGTCATCAAGATTGTAGGCAGTGAGACCCTGGCATATGTCCAGTTAATCCTCACTCTCCCCTGCTTCACACCAAGCTTTTCTTCTTCTTCTTTTCTTTTCTTTTTTTTTCTTTTGGGCCTCGATCAGAAGGACTTGGGCCCCCCACAAGCGGCGCCAGGGAGTGGGTCTTACCACTTAACTGTTGGTCCTGTTGATTTAAGGCAATTACAGACTCATCAGCTGATACACAGTAGTATATTTTCACAGCTTTCTTTACCAGCTCCCAAGATCATCTAAGGTCTAATTCTTACAATATTTCCCTTATCCACTATTAGGTGTTCTACTTTCCAAATAAAACCTAAAATGATAGAGCAGGTTACTATTGCAGTCTAATTACTCAAAAATATATCAAGATAGTTTCTGGACATATAAATGCTATGCAGTGGTTATGAGTGAAGAAAATGTTATTAACCCTCCAGACATAGGGGTTTACATGTGGGTCCTTTTTCCTACACTAATAAAAAGTAGCTATGAGTCATTTGTACTCTATTGTTTTTCTGTTTTCAGAGCAACAATTTGAAAAAAAATTACTGACATATTATAGTATATGATTTGGTCACTTCACACTTAAAAGAAAATCTCAAGGTATGCATTCTTAATTATCTCCAAAATTAAATCTAAATGATAAACCAAAAATCTCATCTCACATCAGTATCATCCACATGTGTATGTTCAAACTCATCCAAACTGCCTACTTTTTTTCAGAGCCATCATGTTTGTTAATCACATTGCCCTTATATATGTTATTTCCTCTGCCTGAAAATACCTTTGACTGGCCTTTTCATGGATACTATCTTCCAATATTTTAAGAAAACTATCATGAAGCTTTACTATCTGGGTTACATTCCCTTCCTTTTTTCCATACTCTAAAATACATTCTCACATAGTATCTATTGCTTGTATTTTATCTCTTTGTCTTCCTTATTACATTGTTTGCTAAACTGAATGGACAAATGGAGTAAGTTATGTGACATTAACTATAAGGGTGAAATATTAATTAACAATATGACCCTGGAGCTTAAGTACCATAACTTACATAATTAAAGACTATTGTGTTCATTTACTGCCTTTCTAAAAAAGGTACCATTCTAACAACAGCAACTGAGAATTGTATGGATGATTGTCTCTGATGCTCAGAACATTGCAGTCATTCAGTAAATACAAAAAGCAGAAAACATTTTCAACATCAACCACAATGAGAATGGACAGATAGAAAATAAAGTTCTGTGGCAGTGCAAATGAAATAAAGTAAAATATTCTTTCAGACGTGAAATGTAACAATTTTCTTTATTATCTGAATGTTTTGGGAAAGCTGTTGATATTTTGGTTTTGGTAAAATAGAAAGGTAGAGAAAGACATTAAAGGCAAGGAGAAACCAAGAAATGTGTTTTGCTGCAAATAATAATGATTATGTGCAATTCTCCTTCTAATGCCAGATATTTTGTGATTTAGAGTTAGTTGCTGAGAATGGGTCTATGAGTAAACACATAATATGGATTCTTCCCTCATAGAGCTACACTTTTGAGAAGGTAGATCTTTGGTGCAATAAAAGATTCTATTTTCTCAGACATATACTATCACCATAGATACTGGAACTGAAACAAATGCAGCTTAATGAGGCAGTTGCTCAGAGGATTTGGAGAAGCTATAGCCTAATTTCCTATACCCATTATTTGCCACAGAAGTTATGAATACAATTACTAAAAAAGTAATCATCTAGTAATTACATTTAGTATTAAGGATGGAATGAATAAGAGTTTTGCTTATTCTACATGCCCGTACCGGCAATTTTATACTCATTCTAAGACTACATTTACAAGTATATGGAAATGATAATATTTGAGGTAGTACCCTCAAAGGCCCCCAAATCCCCAGTTATTTTATTATATGTTCACTGATGACTGATATTCTTTAGTTATGCACAAAATTAATATTTCATAATTTTATGTATGGAAATAAACGCTAATATCCTTATTATAGCTGATGAATTGGCAGTATAGCAAGCAATTCTGGGTTTTAGTTTTTTATTAAAAAACAAAAAGCAGATAAAGGTTAATAAAGTTACTATGAAAAGAGTAAACAGGGGCGCCTGAGTGGTTCAGTCGCTGGGCGTCTGCCTTTGGCTCAGGTCATGATTCCAGGGTCCTGGGATCGAGCCCCGCATCGGGCTCCCTATTTGGTGGGAGGCCTGCTTCTCCCTCTCCCACTCCCCCTGCTTGTGTTCCTACTCTCTCTCTCTTTCTCTAAAATAAATAAACAAAATCTTTAAAAAAAAGAGTAAACATCATAAAGTGTGTGGGGTGCTAAGCAACTTCATGTAAAATATTTTAGCTACTGTATTTACATTTGCATCTAAATATTCACCATCAAATTATTCCAGAAAATAAGTTTGAATGGAAATGGGGGGCGGGAATGAGGAACTTTCAAAAGGTAGGAAAAGGGGCTTGCATGACAGGCATAGAGTTGCATTAAAGGTTGAATAAGTTGATTCTAGCACCAGACACAAAGTATGAGAACATCAGAATTAGCTTGGGACTGCCAGGACCCAGATGATTTTAGCTTGTTTCACAGTATTATATTCCAAATGAAGTTAGAAGCTCAATTTTATTATCTTGTAAAATGGGATAATATACATTTCATTAACTGATAGGGTGTGTGTCAAAGCCCCCATCATAAATCACATTTCATTCCATTGCTTTCATAATGAAGCTAAAATTATTATCAAAGAATCAGGTCGTAACTAAAGAAAAAAATGAACAGATACATTGTATTATTATTATTATTATTCTTTTTAAGATGAAGAAACTTGCTCAAAAAGTTGATATGCTGGCAGTATATTGTAAGTTTCAGGCAGAAATAGTGATCAGCAAATTCTCTATATCATTATCTTCTAACAGTGACTGATAATATAGATTGGAGTTTGTAATTATTGAATAATTTGGTGAAAAATAAATAAGTGATTTACACATGGTCAGAGGAAAACTTGGTTGCTAAGCAAGTATTCAAAACCATGACTTTGTGGCATCAATGCACCTCTGTGTTGTTAATTCTTCCTCCCCCACATTTCCCTCACCTCCTCCTCCTCTCTCTCAACCTCTCTTTCTCTCATCTCTCTCTGTCTCTGCCTCTCTGTCTCTTCTTTCAAAGAGAACATATTGAATGGTGCGCTATTGACATCTAAGTGGTAGTACAGAATTTGGGTATCTGTGAAAATGCAGAGGTGGCATGAAACCAATATGTATCTCACCAACTTTAAGCCCATCCTAGAACAGAAAACAGTAGTATAACACAAAAGAATTTCTTCTTTTTTTTTTAAAGGTCAGCTTCAACACTTTTAAGGTATAAGTAGAAAATAAGATAAAATAAATGTTTTTCAGTAAAAATTTAATAAAATAGGATAACAATTAATTCATAAAATTCTATTTAACAAAAATGTCCCACTTCAATATTCCATATTTGTTTATAACCAGATGCTCTTTATTCATCTAAGGAGTTGTTTTTACAACCTTCTATGTTGCTTCCTAGATTTTCAAAAATCAATTTTTTAAAAATCTAACATTTTCAAGGAAGAACTCAAACTATTTTTGGGAGTTAGCAAATTTGTCTTTAGGGCCTAGGGAAACTAACTGCAACTGTGCTCCCAACTTTCATGGATTTATGCCTCTATTTCAAACAGAAGCTCAAGAATATGGTTATTTTTCTACCCAGAATATGAAACTCTGAAAAGAATGGTTGATTAGGCTGATACAATTCTAAACTAAATCTGGAAATAAATATGCACACATTTTACTGTATCCTCTTTAACAGGAAATGACAATTCTGTTTTGGCTCAAGGGTTTGAAGTGCGTTTTATAGCACAGGCTTTTGGAGAGAGAACATTTTGATACTCAGGACATAATCAATCAATCCATTGTCAGGCAAATGCATGTTTTTAATAGTGCTAACTGATACAGCATTTACATTTTACTTCAGATTTTTAGACTTCATGTATTCATTACATAAATATAGAAAATGTAATACAATATTTCAACTAACAGTCTGCTCTTAGTGGAAACTTGAAGCCAATCTTTCAGAAATATTTTCCAAATTTTATTTTGTTACATGCTTCAATTTAGTAACTATCATATTCAGTAGTTAAGCTAACTTTGCCTAAGCTGGGAAATTAAATTTTCTTCTACTTGCTTAATTTTCTTTACCATTTTTCTCTTTTCTAATTATATAATTCTAATATTCCAAGAATGTTTTCCCTTGAATTTTCTTAAATTAGAATTATATAGAATGATCACAATATCAAATCACAAAATCTCTATTTTTCCCCTCAAATTTCCCTTTATCTTTGAACTAGAATAGTTCTCTTGGACCATTTCAGGAATAAGTAGCTCACTGAAATATTCACTTGCCTTTGATAATCCAAAATTGACTATAATGGCTATAAAGGAATAATTTTCATCAGTTTTGTCTGATAACATCAAGTTCAGATGGTTCAATATGATATTTTTAATTTATTCTGTTATGTCAGTTCATGTCAAAAAACACTTTGTTCATATGTAGTGTTTTGAACATGTTCTGTTCTTTAAGTTTCTTTTCAAAATTTTAACAAAATAACTTATATACATGATTTTAAAAGCTTCTCATAGTACAGAGAAGCTGTAATAAAAGAATCTTAAACCATTCCTAATGACAAATACTATTTTTGCTTTTACTTCTTAAATTATCAATTCTAATTTACCATGTAATATACTTGGATCAGTTTTTTTTATCAAAACATTATCTTTTCACTCTGTCATCCAAAATATATAGCTCTAACTTCCTTACTGTATGTAATCCCACTTACCCTTTTTATGTCCTCAATTCAGTTGCACAATTATTCTCACTCTCTCTTTCCATTGGTCAAATCTGCATTTTGATTGTACCAAACCTTTCATTCCTTCTTCCAAACTCATAGATATTATATCTTGACTTCCCATTTTGTCAGATGCAGATATCAGTACTTAATATTTTCTCTTATCTTCTCTCCTCCACTGTTTTTATTCCCATGTTCGACTATCAGGGTTGTAAATATGTTTTGTATTTCCATTATATTTTAATTCATAGTTAAGTTACCTAAGATTGGTCTGTGGTTTTTGTTTATCTATTTCTTTGGGTTTTTATTTTATTGTTGTTGCTCTTTGTAAGTAAAAAGCCCATAAAAAACATCTAATTATCATAACTCTGTAATTATTTTCAGTAAGAAGTAATATGCTGTGTAGTGAAGAATTAACCTTACTCAAAGAGAGGTCTGGTCTTTGCCCTTGACCACAGGGGAGGTCATCTCTAGGACCAATGGAAGGTCATGCTTGATAGGAGTGTCATGGTTTGCCTGCAAGGTTTGTCCACTGCAAAGTCTAACAATGTGATATATGATGGAGTCTTTGGGACACGTCATATAAATCCTTACCTCTCAAGAACCTGAAGACTAAAGCCATTAGCCTGAACCCCCACCCCAGCTAGCAGCTGTAGCCACACAAGCAGTATACAATCAAATCCTAATAAACTGTAGACACCAAAGGCTCTAGAGAACTTCCCTCTCTGTCAATACACAATACTGTGCATACTGTCACCATCATGGCCTGGAGCAGGTTATGCTGCTCATGACCCCACAGGGAGAAGACAATCAGAAGCTCCATGTTTGGAATGCCTGAACCGTGTCCTTTATCTCCTCTCCCTTGGTAGATGTTAATTGTATCTTTTCACTGTTCTAGAAAACAGTAATAGTAAGTATGGATTTTCCTGAGTTCTAGGAGTCATTTTAATGAAATAGTTAACCTGAGGATGGCTATGGAAAACCCCAAATTTCTAAGCAGCTGGTCTGAAGTAAGAGTGTGCCAGGGCTCACAAACCTGTGACTGTTGTCTGAAACAAGGGCGATCTTATAAGGACAGTTCCCTCAGAGTTTGCAGTTTGACTAATAACATTGCATGTAACATAATAACATTTCTTTCTCTAGGACTCCAGATGTTGCTCTTATGCCAATGAAAGGTTTCAATTTTGAATGGCTTTTTTCCCCCTACACTCCACAAAATATTCCAAATCATAAGACATTATGGTTTATTTTTCCTCTATTGGGATCATCCTTTTTATATTTGCTTTTTATGAAGTCTCTAGTTCTTGACTAGGTCTTACATACTGTCTAGATTTTGTCTGGAACTAGTTTTATTTAGATCTTCCTTTAATTTGTCCAAGGTTGGACCTGTATTCAATAACTTTCCCTTCCTTATTTTAAGCACTCATTTTGTTAAAATACACCCTCAAAGGGGATCCCAAAAATATTTTGTCAGGATAAACTTTGAGTCTTTGCAAATATGAAAATAGTTATATGCTGCCCTTATCTTTTTTGATAATTTAACTGAGTATGAATTATAGATAGGAAACTATTATCCCATAAGATTTTAAAGACTTTGCTCTGTTCTCTTACTAGATGTGTCCTATCTTTTCTTTTCTTTTTTTTTTATCTCTTTAACATTTGTTCATTTATTTGGGAGATTTCTTGACCTTATCTTCAGACCACTCTAGGATATTTTCTTGCTGACTGTTTGATCTCCAGCATGTAAAACAGTGTCTGATAAAAGTAGGCTCTCAGTAAATAGTTATTGATCCTTGAAGGACTGGATCCTTTGCTCTTTTAATATATCTTCATTGTTATAATAACTTTATTAGGCAAATAAGATTTTTTAAATTAGAAAAAGGTAGGCTTCTTATAAAAATAATTAGTAAAATAGTTGTACTTTCTTTCATTTTTCTTATTTCTTTAACTCATTATGATATCTATTTGTAGTTATTCTCCTAGAACTACATCCTTCTGTTTGGCCACACTGCTCTGAGAGGATTATTTTCAGAGTTTTAGGCAATTTAATTCCTCATTTTTAGCTATTGTGATTACTCTAATTAGTCTTACAGTCAGAAGTTATGTTATGTAGAACATGGAAGTTTCTATAGTAAAGTGTTCTTGGATTTTTCTTATTTTGATATCTTTAAGTAAAATATGTGTTTGATATCTTTAAATAAAAACAAAACTGAAAAATCTAAATTCTACATGTATCATCTCAATAAATAGATAAAATTAATGCATTTATTCACTTATTTACAAAATAGTTAATAGTGCACGAGTAAGAATAATATACAGATGTTGGGGGTACAAAAATGAATAAGATATAATGATTAGTTATATTGTTAACTATATATTAAATTATATAAGTATGCATGGATATATATTTATAACATAAGTATATAGATAGGTTATATCAGCATATAAATGTTACCTGTAAGTATAAATATTGTGAAAATATTTAATTTTAACAAGGTCATTATAAATTTAGCATAGTCATTTAAGATAGTCAAAGGAGGAAACTTCAATGACTTTTGGAGCCTACACTAAAACAAAAAGTGTGATGGTTAAAATGTCAGAAGCATAAAATCTGAAATACTGTATCACATTATTTGAATAGCCAATTTAAGATGCTATATCCATTAGAATCCATCATCCAAGGTGGTGGAGGTTTTCAGAAAGATAACCATTTGAATTTCATTACTTCAGATAAGACTTGGTATTACAAACTCAGTCTTATGTCTTTTCTTTTTTTTTTTAAAGATTTTATTTATTTATTGGACAGAGAGAGAGGGAACAGAAGCAGCGGGAGAAGGAGAGGGAGAAGCAGGCTTCCCGCTGAGCAGGGAGCCCAAAGTGGGGCTCGATCCCAGGACCCTGAGATCATGACCTGAGCCGAAGGCAGGTGCTTAACGACTGAGCCACCCAGGCGCCCCTATCTTATGTCTTTTCTTATGGTTAAAATTTATAACCAAATAAAATTTGAACAAAAGAAAAACCCTCTTGTCTACAAATATATTGTCATTTAAATAGATGCTACACACATAGTAGACTCTCTATAAATAGGCAAGGAATTATTAAATTAAAAAGTTAGATACAAAAAAGAAATTGAGTTGCATAGAAAAAAATGCCTGGTGAATTAAAATTAATCACCATACTAAATATTCACATTAGGTATTTGTGTTTCACATTCAAATTTTCAACAGCAAATTGAAATCTCTTATCACTGAAAAGAAATCTCTCACTTTGTGTGTGGGGGGGTATGCATAATACCCAAATAGGTTTTTAAATAAATACCTGTGATTAGAAAAAAATAAGTCAATCAGAGAAAGACACGTATCATATGATCTCACTTACATGAGGAATTCTTAATCTCAGGAAACAAACTGAGGGTTGCTGGAGTGGTGGGGGTGGGAGGGATGGGGTGGCTGGGTGATAGACATTGGAGAGGGTATGTGCTATGGTGAGTGCTGCGAATTGTATAAGACTGATGAATCACAGACCTGTACCTCTGAAACAAATAATACATTATATGTTAAAAAAAAAAAAAAAGAAGATAGTAGGAAGGGAAAAATTGAGGGGGGTAAATCGGAGGGGGAGATGAACCATGAGAGACTATGCACTCTGAGAAACAAAGTGAGGGTTCTGGAGGGGAAGGGGTGGGGGGGTTAGGTAGCCTGGTGATGAGTATTAAAGAGGGCATGTATTGCATGGAGCATTGGGTGATATACGCAAACAATGAATCATGGAACACTACATCAAAAACTAATGATGTAATGTATGATGATTAACATAACATAACAAAATAAAATTAAAAAAAGAAAAAAGAAAATAATGTTTACTTATAATTTAGGGCATTTCCTAGCATCATGAATTGTTTAATAAGGAGAATAAGAATATACTCACCTCCAACAATCATGTAAAGTAGTGTTTGTAAGAGAAGAATTTTCTAACTTAAGAACGTATTTTCTAATGTGTTAATTATTGTACAGCTCAGTCATAGTAGAGTAGATTGTTAAATGTCAGTTTTATTTTTAGTAAATGTATAAGAAAATATTATTTTCTAATAGTAATTATAATTATTATATAGTACTTTTCAAAAGGTATATAAAGTCATATCATCCCAATTTTCTTTCTGAAAACTAAAATTAAAATTAAAATCAAAATAAGCTGATTACATTTATGATGGTCCAATTACAGTTATGATGGATGTAGAATACCAAAACTCCCACCAAAAAACAAGTAAACAAAAAAAGCTGAAATTTCTATTTAAAAAAAACTGGCTAAAGAATTGTAAAGAATCTGAGGCAACCTAACAGAAATAAAATCAAGAAAAAGGAGAAACAATTAACAGAGATGAGCTGTTATTTTGCAGCCCCTTTTTCTCTCAGGACCTTTGTTAATTCTCGACAATGGGCAAAATATGGAAGGTCTAGGGCCCAAGCTAACAGTTGCTACTAAAAGGCAGGAAAATCAACATTCTCATGACATCTCTCTGGGCTCTAGAGAAAACAGCTACAGACAAGAGATTTCTAGGATTCTTTTGAGAAAAACAGTGGGGAATCGAGTTCACTTCCATATCAGTTTCATATCAGGGCATTCACTTCTGAAAAATTAAATTCTGAAGTTTCCTAGTGTTGGAGGTTAAGACACTAAGTAGATCGCCCTCAAAAATAAAGGCAAGTTTCAACAATCTTGTGATTCTGAGGAGAAAAAGTTTCATTTTCAAGGACGACCAGTGGGAGAGACCTCACTGGTGATCATCTCAGATTCTCAGTCAGAACGTGTAGGACTCTACACCCTAGGAGGAGCAGCAGCTCTAGAAACAGAAGTTTTTATTATTTTCAAATGAACTTAGAGTCATTTCTTTTCCTGATTGAAAAAAACTGATCTAACTGTGCTCTAGCTGCCTGACCAGAGGAAAGGTTGAAAGTTTCTAGGGAAAGATATGATGAGGCAACTCAATAATTTTTCAGATAATGCTCAGAATTTATTATAAAAATATGTTATGCAAAGAGACAGACAAAGACTAAAATTCAAAAGAAATAAAGGTATAAATAGGATCAGTGGTAAACCTGACTATTGTAGTTATAGGAATATTTTTAAACTAGATATAATTAGAATATGTTAAAAATAGAGAAAATATATAATCTGAAAATCTTTTCCTGACAAATGGCTCTGACAGTAGAATGGACACAGCATAAAAAAGAATTAGTGTTTGAAGGAAACTAAAAGTCAGAGTATAGAAATGATTCATATTGAAGCACATAAAGAAACCAGAGTAAAAATTAGCAAAAGATCATAATGATATATGAAACAAAATTAAAAATCTAGCTTACTTTTCATTGGAGAGCCAGAAGAAAAGAAGAGAATGAACAAAAGCATTATTTCAAGAAATACAGGCCATAAATTCTCCAAAACCAAATACTAACAACAAACCATGGATGTAATAAATTCTGTATACTCTAAGAAGTATGAATACTAAGAAGTCTACATCTTGGAACATCATAGTAAAACAAGCGAAAACCAAAGATAAAGAGAAAATTTTAATAGCAGCTATAAAAACTGACACATTATTGTTGTAGGAACAACAATATAACTGATGACTGATTGTTCATAAAGGTATGGAAACCAGAAAACCATGAAAAAATATTGCCAAATGCAGACAAAACAAAATGCTGACAGTTCTACATTCGGCAAAAAATATAGATTTGAGATGGTATAGGCTTGTAGGCCCCTTGCGAGCCAGGGTCATTTGAGAACTGCAGTGAGGTTAAGGACAGCCAGGCAGGCCTGGGCCAGGAAGAGAAAATGTTCTCTTCCCCTTATCTCATGTTGCAAGTTCTGGATGCCTGGATCAGCAGGAAGTGGCTCTTGCCTAGATTAGAGGTGTTTCTTCTTAGGACAAGAACATGCTGTCTCCAGAGGAAGGGTGGCTGAGAGAATTCTTTAATTCAGCGAGCATAAACAGGATACATTCTGTTCTTAATAAATCTTGTGTATCTTTCTTCAAGGATGTTAGTTTAGTCCCATTATGTGCTGAAAGTACACGTCGTTATGTTTATCTGATTGCTGCGAGTATATAGCTGTGTGGAAAATAAACGACAGCATGCAGTTGCAAGTGCTGCCTTTGCTCTGCATCCCCTGTGTCCTGGTTCTTTCACAACCCTTACTCAGGGACCCCAACGCACTAGACGTTGACATAGATTGAGACAAAATAAAAATTATTTCAGAAACGCTAAAATTAAGGAACATATCATTATCACACCTGTACTTAAAGAGAATCATTCTAGGTAGAGGCACAAGAAACAGGGAGAAAAGATTATACATGAAAAGGTAAATGTTTGGGTTAAATTATTGGATATGGCTAAACAAAATAATGATTATAATGTAAATATTATATACATGTAAAATTAAATACACAAAAACAAAAACAAAGGTGGGAAAATTTTAACATAATTGACATTGCTTGAAGTAATAATTTATATTAAAGTCAGTCCAGAACCCACGCTTAATTTTTTATTGCAACCACTTACTAAAATAATGTACATAAAATAAGCTGACCATATAATTTAAAATGTAATTCAAACGAAGGCAAGAAAGTGGAATATATACCAAAACAAATAATAAAATTGTCGATATAAACACTATATATGCGTACACGTGTATATATATATATATATATATATATATATATGTATATATGTAACTCTTAAAGGTCCAAAACTAAATACTAAACAAAAAGCAAAGATTATTATACCAGAATTATTTTAAAAAGTGGGTTATATATTCCTTATCAGAGATACACCTCAAATGTGTGTGGACATTAAAGACTAAGAATTAAAGGATGGAAGGGGTCCAAAATGGTGGCATAGGAAGATCCTGAACTCACTTACTCCCATGAAGATATCAAATCTACAGCGACATATGAATCATTTCCCTCTGAAAAAATATCTGAAAAACAGATGAACTCCTCTTCTACAAAAAAAAAGATAAAAAATGAGACAACTAGAAGAAGCAGAAACACAGTCTCAGTCTCAGCGAAAAACCCTACCCCTGGAACAACAACGCACAACAGGGAAGGATCTCACTAATGTGGTGCTTCTAGAGGAGTGAGGGATTGAGCCCCACATCAGGCATTCCAACCTTAGAGATCTGCACTGGAGAGACAAGCTCCAGAACATGCCTGGCTTAGAAAACCAACGGGGCTAGCATCCAAGGAACCCAAAGTGCTATAGGAAACTGAGATTCTTCTTTTAAAGGTCTGGCATGTGGTCTCACTCACCCTTGGACCGAGCAGAAAATGCCAATTTGAAAAGTACCTAGACTATAGGTGAAGGAGATTCATTTGCTTGTCTGGGGGCATCTACTCAAGAAGTAGAGGGCAGTCGGAGCTCTCTCTGGGGATGGAAGTACTGGCACATGCCGTTTGTGTGCTCTCCACTTATACTGCTTGCACTGGAAGATGCGCTTGTATGAGGCATCATCCTGCTGCTTCACTTGGATGGGGAGGGTAAATGGTCCTGGCACTGTCCCACTGTCTTGCTGAGGCCAGAGAGATGGATAGGCATTGTGATCCTCTGCTCTCTGGCTAGAGCAGGTGAGTGCAAACAGTTGCAGCATTCTACTGTTCCCTTGCTAAAGTCGGCAAACACAGGTGGTTGTGACACTCCCACAAACCTTGGCTGGGGCTGGCAGGTACAAGTGATCACAGTATTACCCCACACCCAATCTGGGGCCAGCAAAGGCATTCAGATAGGGCATTCTCTTGCAGCCTGCTGCACCACATGCGGTCGAGTCATTTTCTCACTGCTTTTCTGAAGTGAATATAACTCACCCCCTATAATTTCCAGATGCCCTGCTAAATCCAGCAGGTGCACACAAACCATTCTGGGAACAATCCACACAAGGGATAAATTGTCTTATATGGGGGTTGATTCCTGAGCTCAATGAAACTACAATAATCAGAAAGACAGTTTCTGGCAAGCCAACACCTCCAGGAGACTACACAGACAGCAGATTGAAACATACCTGTAATCTTCTTGCGAAAAAGTCCTATTTACTTATACTGGAGATTCAGCCTGAGGGCATCTGTGCCCCCATTTTCATGAGCTAATATAATCATTGTGTTAGAGCCACGGTTTGGGATGGGGGATAGTGGAGGGTCCTGGAGAGACCATGAGCATAGGTTCTAGTTGAATAAGAAGAGCTGTCCCCTTTTCATTTGTAGGAAGGAATAGGAAACTTCCACCCACAGCAGTTAGGCAAGAAAAAAAAAATTAAAGCCATCCAAATTAAAAAGGAAGATGAAAAACTATATATAGACTTAAAAGATACATTAAACTAGATGTCCAGAGTGGATATATAAAGAGTATTCTACCCAAAAGCAAAAAATACCCTTTCTTCTCAAGTGCACATGAAACATTACCCAGGATAGATCACATATTAGGCCAGAAGACAAGTCTCAATATATTCAAGAAGATTAAAATTATAACAAGCATCTTCTCTACTATAATAGTATAAAACTAGAAATCAATTAGGAGAAAATTGGGAAAAATACAAATTTGTGGAGATTAAACATGCTACTGAACAACTGGGTCATCAAATAAACCAAAAGAGAAATTTAAAAATACTTAGAGACAAATGAAAACAGAAAAATGACAACAAAATCGTTGAGATGCAGCAAAAACAATATTAAAAGGGAAGTTCATAGCAATAGATGCCTACCTCAAGAAATAAGAAAAATCTCAAATAAACAATCTAACTTTGCTTTTTTATGTAAAATATTGTTTTATTTTTTTATTTTTATTTTTAATTTTTTATTGTTATGTTAATCACCATATATTACATCATTAGTTTTTGGTGCAGTGTTCCATGATTCATTGTTTGTGCATAACACCCAGTGCTCCATGCAGAACGTGCCCTCCTCAATACCCATCACCAGGCTAACCCATCCCCCTCCCCCCTCCCCTCTAGTACCCTCTAACTTTGCTTTTAACGGAATTAATAAAAGAAGAGTTTAAAGCCCAAAGTTAGTAAAAGGAAGGAAACAATAGAGATCAGAGCAGAAATAAGTGAAATAGAGAATAAAAAGGCAATAGAAAAGCTCAATGAAACTGAGATGGTTCTCTGAAAAGGTAAAATTGAATAACCTTTAGCCATATTCACCAAGAAAGAAAGAGAAAGCGTTTAAATAAACAAACTCAGAAACAAAAGAGGAAAAGTTACAACTGATATCACAGAAATACAAAGGATTACAAAAAGACTACTACAAACAATCATATACACACAATTCAAAAATCAGGAAGAAACAGATAATTTCCTAGAAACGTATAATCTTCCAAGACTGAATCAGGAAGAAATAGAATATCTGAATAGGGTAATTACCAGTGAGACTGAAATAGCCAGGAACAAATGGCTTCACTGGTGAATTCTACCAAACATTCAAAAAAGAGTTAATACCGATTCTCAAACTATTCCAAAAATTAGAGGAGGAGGGAACTCTTCCAAATTCATTTAATAAGGCTAGTGTTACCCTGATACCGAAAGCAGATAAGGATACCCTATAAAGTAAAATTATAGGCTAATATCCCTGATGAACATGATGCAAAAATACCCAAAGAAATGTTAGCAAACCAAATTCAACAATACATTAAGAAATTTATACACCATGATCAAGCAGGATTTACTCCAAGGCTGCAAAAATGCTTTAACATCTATGATCAAACAATGTGATACACCACATTAACAAAATATAGGATTAAAATTATATGATAATATCAATATATACCTAAAAGGTATTTGACAAAATTCAACATCCATTTATAATAAAAACTCTAAGCAAAATGAGTATAAAGGGAATGTACCTCAACAAAATAAAAGCCATATATGATAAACCTACAGCAAATGTAATAGTCAATGATCAAAGTTGTAAGTTTTTCCTCTGAGATCAGGAACAAGACAAGGATTCCCACTCTCCCACTTTTATTCAAGACAGTATTAGAAGATGTGATATATGTATCACATATATACCTATGTACCCATATATATGTGATTTTCTACACACCATTTACGTCAACATGGATGGACCTTGTGCGGATTATAAGTGAAATAAATCAGAGAAGGACAAATACTGTCCTGTCTTATTTCACTTATATGATAATGCTTCCTGACCAATTGTGTTAATTCCAGAATGAAGTCTTGATATAAAGGTCACAGGTCAGGAAGTGTAACTGACAAAATCAGTAGGAAAAAAAGAAGGACAAAATAGAGTAAATATGTAAAGTCAAAACAGGCAGATAAATGATAAAATTCACCATACATATATTTGACAAAGTATTGATATACAGAATATACAAAGAATACTTACATAGCAAGGAGAAAAAACAACTTCAAAAAGAGATATCCAAATGAGAAAAAAAACAAAGCAAAACACTGATACATGCAACAAAATGGATGAATCTAATAAACAAACTTAGCAAAGTAAACCAAGCTGAAAAATGTAAATACTAAAAAGATTCCCTTCATAGAAAGCTCGATAGCACAGAGAACTAACTTAGGGTGTTGGAAATTGAGGGAGTCATTATCCTTGGTGTGTTGATGAGTAACTGGAAGGAAGCACAATGAGGATTTTGGTGTATTAATAATATTCTATTATTTAGCCTACCACTGATTACATCAGTATGTTCAACTTATAAAACTATAACTTATAGTAGTATATAATAATATAATATATAACATATAATAATAACATAAAATTCAGCAAACTATGCTGATTCTTTGTAATTTTTTAATAAATCCTCTTTATATGATATACTTAAATAGATTATCAGTCTAGGTATCTATATTCTAAACATCATTCCAAGACTTTCCACGCAAAATAACACTTGTCCAAGATTTCTATTCACTATAGCTTCTAGTAAAGCTGAACCAAATTAAACAAGGCTTATAAATTTTGTTTAGGAGTACCTCGCTTATGTGTAAATTTATATAGAGGATAATTTTGTATTTGGTACACACATAAGCACACATCTGTAAATGGAAGTTTAATTTATGTAGTCAACATTTCCCCAGGCCTTACAAATCTAAAAAGTAAGGTTGAAGTGGGGCGCCTGGGTGGCTCAGTTGGTTGGGCGACTGCCTTCGGCTCGGGTCATGATCCCAGAGTCCTGGGATCGAGCCCCGCATCGGGCTCCCGGCTCAGCGGGGAGCCTGCTTCTCCCTCTGACCCTCTCCCCTCTCGTGCTGTTTCTCTCTCTCTCTCTCTCTCTCACTCACTCTCTAATAAATAAAATCTTTTTTAAAAAAAAAGTAAGGTTGAAGTTAAAATAAAAATTATGAAAGCAATAATTATTTCTGAACCTCAAGTTTCCACCTGTACTTTAAGTAGTCCCAGCTTTGTGTAATATTGTCCTCACTAATCCCTTCAAGTCATATCTTGTAGTCCCCAGGTGTTCTTGTCATCTTACAAAAGCTTTGTCAGTTCATTTCCAATCTATTATTTTCTTCCTTGTTTCTTCTCTGCTGCAGAAGCCTGTGCTGCCCATAAAATTTCATAACATCAGCCACAGCAGTTACTGCCTTGGCTAGCACTCATTCTTAAAGTGCTCTAAAGCTTCCCCACTCTGTGAAAGCCACCGTGCTGTGACAAACCAACCATGCCTGACTCTCCTCTGATATACTAGGGTCCAGAATATATCTATGCTCTTGTCATTTTTGCAGATGTTCAGTGCTGGATTATGTGCCATGATTCAGTAATGTACCACCTGGAATTAGGGACAATAATAAAAATATACACAGTCAAAAGCCTCAATATTTAAAAATAAAGCAAACAACCAAAAAATTCTAACACCTATAACAAACTCCATGAGTACATGATATATATTTTGTGAAAAATATGAATTGAAAAAAATATATTTTGAAATGTTTAAGTGCAGTGCACTGACATTTTAGGAGTACAGTTGAAAGGCTGCATGTGTGAATTCTATATGCAAATGTTTATAGAAATCTTTCAGTGCTTATTTGTTCTTGCTTCTTTATTTTTCCATTTTAACTGAATTTCATATTGTACTACACTCAAGACTAAAAAGAAATGATTAAAACATAACAAAAGGAAAATATTATTAACTCTAATATTTGAGATCAAAATGTAAAAGAAATAAATATTCTAAAATATCCATTCTGAAACAACTACTATAATATCATTCCTGGAGAACTCCATAAACATAAAAGCAATTCATCATCACTATTCTAATTATTGTTTTTAATCATGTTTGAAATAAGATGGAAATCATAATAATGTGAGATAAAAAGAATAAAAGTAAATTATAATAATAAATGTTATTTAATGGTGAATTAACTTATTTTTTAAGACATACTTAATGAAAAATAAAATTGTTGAGCATATGAAAATATGCGTGATTGGAGAAGACTGACAAAGAGTAGGTATGCCAAAGAAGAATTTCACAAAACTGACTAACCCAAGAAACACTTCCAGAATATTTCACTTGTCAAATTGCCTGAAAATATCAAGACTAACTGACAAGATTCTTTATAACCCAAAGGTACAAATTTATAAGTTATCAAGTTTTTCTAAGAGGATAAAATGTTCAAGACCTGTAGAATAGCCAAATAATACTAGGGTTGAAACAAGATAAAGCTATCAAAAAAGGATAGCTTGTACCATGCTATAAAAATAAAACCATGTAAAAGGAATCACTGAAGATGAAACTTTCTGAGGATATTTCATTGGCATTACAAGCTCATTATTTATATTTCCAGTAAAGTCAAACATTCCAGTAAACTCACCAACTAACATAGCCTTATAGCTAGGAGACTATGTCAGAACCACCATTAAGGGTTATGCTGAATATGCCGTTGATGAGGAAGACCCATGAAGAGAGAGAATTGAGGCTGCAATCAAGCTTTCACATCTCTCATACAGCTACGTGAGTAGGCATGTTCCTGCAGGAAGGTTGACATCCTTAGAATTAGCTTGAAGGTACAAGTTAGGGGGGATATCATGAGTGTGTATGTGTGTGTGTGTTATGGATGATTAGGAATGAATTCAAAAGTCATGAGTTCTATTTCAAATATCTACATATACATAAAACAGTAAAGAAAATCTAAGCATCTAATATAGTAGGGGAAAATGCCTTGATGATTTTCACTTCTGAGAGATAGAGGAAATGTTTCATCAAGTGATAATTTACAGACTTGTATATTTCACTTCTATTTCCCATTTTCTCCCAAGCATGCTTGTGACACCTACAAGGTTTACAAATGACATGAGCATATTTAAAATACTCCCTACTGTCCAAAAAATTTAACCTCTCTTCTGTTTTTTAGATGAACAGATATGAATTTTATTCAATTATTTATAACAAATGTAATCCACTCTATGGCATATTCTATGAGGCTAGGAGAAATACAATAATAATTGCATCCCCGTTTTTAGGTCCAGAAAAGGTATTCAGAAGACTCCCACAATTAAGGGCTCTGTGCAGATCTCTCTGGTCTTCTATCCACATTGGTTATACTGCTACATGCATTGTCCATGCCACCATGATTTCTGAAAGGCAGATAGGTCTATAGCTGTCTGACAATGTAGATCTTTGCCAAGTCAAGGGTTCCTTGTCAATATAGCCATTCTTCTTTGAGACCCTATCACTTAGGACCTTCAAAGTAGTAGGACACAGCTAATTCTGGATCCAGTGAGTCTCCACCAATCCTTTCCAGATCAGAGAATGTACTTCTTTCCCAAGTAGAGTCACACTTTCTTGTAGCTCCAAGTTGTTATTCATCTCCCTTTCCTTTTTGAGAAAGTTTTGGTTAAACTTCCCAAAGAGGAGCTGGGAAAAAAATACTAAAAAGAAAACTTCTTCAGTTTCATTTTTTTTAAATGAAGGTGTTCCACAGCAAAGAAAATGATATAATTTGCTATCTTCTTGAAACAAGAAAACAAAACAAAACAAAACAAACTCAGAACACAAAATAGTATTTTAATTAATTATCTTGCCATTCTCCTACAGTAAACTTTACTGCAAAGACAAATCATTTCTCATTCTGAGATACTTTTTTTTTTTTTTAAGAGCAGAGAATAAGGTAGACTCCTCAGGGCAATACGTCTTTCACACAGTTGCTAACCGCTTCAGTGTTGTTTTCATTTATTTTCCTTGTTTCATTGAGTATAAGCCTTCAAGGGTAAGCAGTGATATTTGGCTCCTAGCCCACTGCTTCCAATCAATTCCTTCATTATAGAACTTTTCTCAGTTATTGAGCCTATAAAGTTGGAAGGGATTTTGTATTGTTTAAATCTGAGGATCCCTTTCCAATCTTTCCCTGAAAACCAGCCTATTGTTAGAAGGCAGAGCAAAAAATGTCCTGCTATATTCATGACCAGTCTCTCCCAATAAAAGCATCTATTGTTCAGTGAGTGATTCAGCCATTTTTCTCCCCCTGCTGATGACTGATGACTTGGTGAATTTGGAGCTCCACAAAGGTAATGGCACCTTGATCCTTCTTGTGGTGTGTGATGAAGCTATTCCTTATTGCAGACCTATTATAGAGATTCAATATATAGTTAATAAGTGAATGGATAGATGGATGCGTGAATGATCCAGGGTGGAGAATATGAGGATAAGCCTTCATTCTTATCTAAATGAATGTGCCATAAAATGCATAAGCATTCTTTGGAGAAAATAACTCAAATCCAATATTCAGCAATAAAATCTAGCTTTTGTTAAGAGTTATTTTTCAAGCATATATTAAAGACAAATAGAAACTGATTTGTTTTTGAAGGATACCCCAAATATGTCCCTTTGATCATTGGTTATTCTGACCTGTAGGCCTTGAAAAACAGTAACTGAAGAGAAAGGCTTTCTCTGAACTCCCTTTATCTGGTTGAAGATAGATCCTCCAAAAGGAATTCAATTGTCATAAATCCCCTCTTGGAGTTCCATTAACCAGGGAAGATTGATGCAGCGTCTAGAGGTCTATACCACACCCAGACAACATTGTCACAAACTATCAAACATACCATCTATTCTTATAAGAGTCTATTCATCTTACCTAAAAAATAATTTGTTTTCCCCTAAGATACCTTCACTCCCCCTCTCCTTTCCCTATTAAGATAATATTTAATCCTGAATTTTAAAGTCATCTCTTTTAGTTACTCAGTTTTCCCTGGGTATCTCCATGTATACATGAGGTGTATATGTTAATAAACTTTTGTTTGTTTTTCTTTTGTTAATGTTTATTATATAGGAGTCTCAGTTAAGAACTCAAAAGGGGAGAGGAAAATTATCTTTCCTCCCCTATACTGCTTTAAATTCATCCAGAAATAAAATGGTCTCTTCAACAACATCATTTGAGCCATCTACCTTTTATTAGCTAGGGATTTTTCTTAGGTACCCAAATGGCTCAGAATGGAAGGGTGAAAGAATCATAAGTGTGTTCAAAGTTATGTGCCATGTGATACTGTGACACAAACAACATACAAATCTCAGTGGCTTAACATAATAAAAAGTATGTTTCTCTCAACTACACATCCAAAGCTAATCAGTCAGGGGCTCTGCTTCATGTCATCATTGAGGATCTCAGTGTGACAGTGATGCCACCATCCTGTAGCTGCAAACATGCAGCATCCTCTGACAGCATGGTGGGGGATAAGGCATCCACACTTAGAATGATGCACATCATTTCCCCTCACCTCCTTTGCCAGAACTAGTCGTATGACCCCAACTAATTACAAGGGGCCAATGAAGTGGACTCTCCTTTGTTGACACAAGGAAAAGAGAACTTGATATAAATGGGCTCTAGAAGTGAAGCAACTCATTAACACCATGTGTTATATTCAGTAATGCTCACAGATCTGCATACTTTGTCATTAACTTCTGGATGCTGTATAATTTGTACAAGTGACTTTATCCTCTGACTCTGCTTCCCTATCTAAAAGTGAGAATACTGAATTTATATGGTGTTTGTGAAGATTATAGAATGTAACGGAATATATAAAGACCAGATATATAGAAGCTTTTCAACAAATGGCAGTGGTAGTAGTTTTTCTTACAATATATAGCACAACAGAGGTAATCACTGTCTAAGGCAGTCCTCTTCCTTAGCTACATATTGGATTTATCTGGAGAGCTTAAAAAATAATAATGCCTGGACCCTACCCCCAGATTTTTATGTGGTGAAACCAAAGCACTGGTATTTTTTAAAGGTGACCAATTTATCTCAGCATAAAAGCAGGGTTAAATACCTCTCTGGTAAGATGAAAAATAAAATAGACATATGTGGTCGATATTAATTTGTTGTCTTTCTCAGAGTTTCTTTCCTTTTTAAAAATATATAACTCAACAAACTATGTTGTTTGAAGAGGGAACTAATCATGTGTTCTATAGTGAAATACATTGCTATTACGTTTTAACAATCACATTCATTTTATAGCAAACAAGAAAATAGATGCTCTATAAATAATTGTTTTCTCATGGTGGAGAAGAACAAAAAAAATCCATAGAAATATAACATCTAGATGTACAGTAGCTGAGTAAACCAGGGGAATCACCTTGAAGTGTAATATGTATTTCCAACTAAAACAAGAGATCAAGATTATGCTTCACATATACTCTTAATAAAAAGACTCTCAGAATGCTTTATTGATGGAGGTATATTCATGAGAAAAAAATTTTACCTGAAAGTCTACAGTGACACAAAAAATAGAGAACATTGTGAGGAATAGTCTAGGGTGTAAACATACAGCTTGAATATTCATTTGCAAACCAAAACTGCTACTATATAGTTTGTTAAAGAGGAAGAAACAAAGCATTGTTGACAAAAGCACAAATTACAATTTAACATAGCAATTTGGGAAGCCACGCTAAAATTTAATTTTGCACATAATGATAACTTGCTTGATGACACTCCATCCCCTTAGTTTCTTCCTCTCCTTCCTTTATCTCTCCTCCTCCTACTTCCTCTCCCCTCCTTCCCGTTCTTCTTCTCCTCTTACTCCTCCTCCTTCATCATTGTCTTCTCTGTCATCATCTTCTTTTTCTCCTTAATACACCATTAAGGATTGTAAAGCATAAACCTGCACTCTATGGTTGGCATTTTTAGACAACCCATCCCCATCATCAATGTCACCCTTCCATGCTTGCCTCAAGTTATCATTAAAACATGGTGAATGAGCAAGCTATTTAGAGTTTGAAAGTATTTTCCCTGAAGTATTTACATCAGGATATAATCTCCTGGCCTTAGGTAAACCATGACAGAAAAGAACACCATGTGTTATTCTTTTCCTTCATTAGTTAATTGAGTTGGGATTTAAGTCAACAAATGTAGTCAACATTTATTATACACAAAGCATTGTATTAACAATGCTATTGTTCTTAAATATTCATTTATTTAAAACCTCTTAATAGGTTAATTTTGTATATAAAGTACGTGAATATATATATATATAATTTATATATTTGAAGTTTCACATATATCTAAAATACACAAGCAAATCTCATTTAGTATTAATTATTTATTGAAGAACTGGTATATTCAAAGCACTATCCTAATTTCTTAGATACTGTGTCTTGTGTTTTGGAATTTTACTTTTGTTTTGTTGTTTATTTTTCATTTCTTACCTAAGTTATGAGAGTAGTCAGCAAAAAGGGAAATATTAACTTAAACATGGAGAAATAAGGGTGAAGTCAGTATATATGAAACATTTTGCAGCAATAAAATTGTTTGGATATGTACAGAAGAGCAAAGGTAGAATCCACATACTCCTTAAGTTTGTGAATCAATTCATAAAGTAACAGCAAGTTGTTTTCTATTACTATTACTTACATGAAGAAATGCTATATACACTTGTGAAGAAACAATCTGGACTTGATGCACCTGAGGAAGCGTGGGGGCTCTGACATATCCTTGTTTTACTGAGATATCATCAGCACAGCCGAGGGTGAGGACTTAGGGGTTCACTTTGAGGAATCCAGCAAACTGGAAGACCTGTTGAGGAAGGTTCGCACCAAGGAGACCAAGAAGCATGTGCTCTGCAGGTTGAAGTTTAAGCTCAGCAAAGATACAGCACTCACACATGAAAAAGTGCTCAACATCGCTCGGCATCAGGGAAATCCAAATCAAAACATCAATGAGATACCACCTCACACCCATCAGAATGGCTAAAATTAACAAGTCAGGGAATGACAGATGTTGGCAGGGATGCAGAGAAAGGGGAACCCTCCTACACTGTTGGTGGGAATGCAAGCTGGTGCAACCACTCTGGAAAACAGATGGAGGTTCCTCAAACAGTTGAAATTAGAGCTACCATTCGATTCAGCAATTGCACTACTGGGTATTTACCACAAAGATACAAATGTAGGGACCCGAAGGGGTATGTGCACCCCAATGTTTATAGCAGCAATGTCCACAATAGCCAAACTGTGGAAAGAGCCAAGATGTCCATCGACAGATGAATGGTTAAAGAAGATGTGGTATATATACACAATGGAATATTATGCAGCCACCAAAAAGAATGAGATCTTGCCATTTGCAACGACGTGGATGGAACTGGAGGGTGTTATGCTTAGTGAAATAAGTCAATCAGAGAAAGACATGTATCATATGACCTCACTGATATGAGGAATTCTTAATCTCAGGAAACAAACTGAGTGTTACTGGAGTGGTTGGGGGTGGGAGGGATGGGGTGGCTGGGTGATAAACATTGGGGAGGGTATGTGCTACGGTGAACGCTGTGAATTGTGCAAGACTGTTGAATCACAGATCTGTACTTCTGAAACAAATAACGCAACATATTTTGAGAAAAAAGAAAAAGAAGAAGCTAACAGGAGAGGAAGAATGAAGGGGAGTAAGTCAGAGGGGGAGATGAACCATGAGAGATGATGGACTCTGAAAAACAAACTGAGGGTTCTAGAGGGAAGGAGTGTAGGGGGATGGGTTAGTCTGGTGATGGGTATTGAGGAGGGCACGTTCTGCATGGAGCACTGGGTGTTATGAACAAACAATGAATCATGGAACACTGCATCAAAAACTAATGATGTAATGTATGGTGATTAACAAAACAATAAAAAAAAATTAAAAAAAAAAAAGATACAGCACTCACTGTCAGCATGTATAATATGGTCCAGAAGGCTGTCAACCCTCCTCTTGTGAGGCTTTATCAGAAAACCAGTGAACAAGTGAAATCCAAGACCCGGACATTTGATGTAAATACCGGCAGTTTGCTTCTGCCTAGGGACACCAAGAGGTCTCAGAACTATGGGAGTCATCAGATTGTACTAGAGAAAGAGGAAACAGAAGAGCTGAAATGCTTTGATGAACCAGGTTTGATTCTCATCGGTCTCAAGCCCTTGATAATGCTGAAGAAGCACCATTACCTGAGGCCCTCCCTGTTCGTGTACCCCAAAGAGTCCCTGCTGAATGGAGCTCAACCCTGTTCGGTGCTCTCCTCACCAAATGTCTGGAGAAGGAGGTCATGGCAGTGTGCAGATACACTCCCCGTCAGAACATCCCTTCTTATTTTGTGGCCTTGTTGCCACAGGAAGAGGAGCTGGATGAGCAGAAATTTCAGGTGACTCCCCCAGGCTTCCAGCTTGTCTTCTTACCCTACGCTGATGATAAACGGAAGGTGCCCTTTACTGAAAAAGTCACGGCGAACCCAGAGCAGATAGACTAGATGAAGGCTATTGTTCAGAAGCTCCGTTTCAACTACAGAAGTGACAGCTTGGAGAATCCAGTGCTGCAGCAACACTTCAGGAACCTGGAGGCTCTGGCTTTGGATCTCATGGAGCCTGAGCTAGCGGTGGATCTGACACCGCCTAAAATTGAAGCAATAGATAAAAGACTGGGCTCCCTGGTGAATGAGTTTAAGGAGCTTGTCTACCCACCAGATTATAATCCTGAAGGAAAAGTTGCCAAGTAGATACAAGATGATGAAGGTTCTGGAAGCAAAAGGCCCAAAATGGAGTTATCTGAAGAGGATCTGAAGGTCCATGTGAGCAAGGGCACACTGGGTAAGCTCACTGTGCCCATGCTGAAGGAAGCCTACAGGGTGTATGGCCTGTCCGGCGGGTTGAAGAAGCAGGAGCTGCTGGACATGCTCACTAAGCACTTCCAGAACTGACCAGACAGCCAGCCCCCGCTTCTGCACTCTAGCCAGGCTGCTTGGTTTTGTTCTCATCAAGTTAAAACATATTTCTCCTGAGCCAGGAAGAGTCTGCCTGATGCAAGCCAAGGACTTTACATTTATGAGATGTTCTGTTGCCGTGGAGACAGCATAGCTCTCCCACTTTGCTGTGCTTTACTGTCTGAATAAAGAGCCCTAACTTTGTACTAAAAAAAAAAAAAAAAAGGTTTTTTAATATAGTACAAAAGTAGTGTTTTATTGAAATAATGCATCACATTTGTGTCTTAATTTTTAAAGATTATTTAATAGAATAATGGTCAGTATATTAGACTAATACAGTTGTTTTCCAAATATCCATTTTACACACAGAAATTGACAAAATATGAAAAACACTTGTTTAAATAAGAATCAAGAGAAAAAGAAAACAAGAAAGAAATATCTCAGGTTCTAACCATGAAGAGGAACATGTTTGTTGTAAACAACCAGACTACTGATATATAAGAAATAATATCAAACAGTATATACTAGATTGGGAAACAGATGCATTGTTCTCCTACAGTACAGATTGGAACTAAACCCCACAAACTTAGAAAACTGAAAAGGCTGGCCCACTGCAAAAAAGGGATTAAAAATATTTGTCACGTTGACTTGGGGATATTCAATAGACATAGGCCATTGATCTAGGGCCCTACATGAAATAAGAGACACCTAAGAACAAACAGTATCCCATTACAATTTCCCATGAGATACAAAAGACCTAAACCAATAAATGAAAACAAAGCTGTACTGAAACATGCACAATACTTAAATGTGAAAAATAATATATTTACTAATTCAACTTGCATTCTTACAAGGTGAATGTGTCTTCATTTATGGACACAACATTTTCTCATGTTAAAAACAATGACAATAACAACTTGATACATCTTTAGAAGCCTGCACATTTGCAGCAAGAAGAACGTATGAGAACACTTATGGTAACATTTTTATTTTGATCAATGGCAACACTAGAAATAATCCAAAATAAATCAAAAGTAAAATGGATATACAAATTATGGTTTATTCATACAAGAAATTACTGTGGAGAAACCGAAAATATAAGCAATGATTTCAAGTAAAAACTCAGATTAATATTAAAAACAATATTGGAGAAAGAAACCCATAAGACAGAGGAAAAACTACATACTACATGAATCTAATTATATAGTTTTTTTAATGGCAAAAGTAAACAATAGAGATTTGTAGTTATGGGATGCAATAGGGATGCATAATTATGAGGTAAATTTTAAAGGGAATAAAGAAAATGGTTGCCACACAAGTGAGCTTGTGGTAACTCTTATAAGAAAGATGTTGTGATTGGGTTGTAATAAAATAATAAATACGAAAGGAAGTAACCTAGAACTTATAAAGGGCAATGATGAAGATTCTCAAGTAGACATAATTTTACTTATTTCCTTTGCTAAGTGCAACTAAAAGCCCTGAACATTATTGAAAAAAAAAAAAAAGACTCTTCAAAGGTGGGAAAAAGAAGGCATAGCTGCTAGGGACATGGGGACTGGGGGAAAAAAAATTAGTTCTCTGGGTTTTATTTTTGTCTCATATATCCAAGACTTGGAGTTAAAGATGACTGCAACCTGGACATGCCAACAGGCACAGAACTGTTCTCTTTAACCAAAGGAGCAAGGGAAGAGGAACTTAGCAAACAGAAAATTTTTAGGTAATGACTACTCTACTCTAGACAAATAACACAGAAAAACTCTGGCCCCACTCCTACTTGATCCAGCAAGTGAGGAATCTAGACTTCTGCCCTTGTAAGGCTATAAAGAGGCACCCAACCTCTGTGGGGGTGATGTCAGAGAGGGTCAAGTAGGGGGCTGGGAATTTCATCCCTGCTGGATGATGAGAAGCTCCTCCTCCTTGGTGTGCCTGGAGACCATGCAGGGGAGCAGCCTAGACTTCCACTCCCAGCAGCAAGGAGGAGCTTTCCACCTTTGGCGTCAGGAAAAATTGAATGGAGAACTTGAACTTCTATCTCTCTCTGGCAGTGACAAGGTGGTTCCTCCTATTCTGTTGACAGACTATTGTCAGAAAAAGCCAGCTAAAAAAAAGTTTAAGTAAATTCAGGACTCTCATAACATAAAAGAATGTGCCCCAATGAAGATCATTCATCATACCAAGAACCAAGAAAGATCTAAAATTGAATAAAAAAAGAAAAGAAATAGATGTCAACATTGAGATGACAGATATGTGAGAACCATCAAATTAAGATTTTAAAGCAGCAGAAATAATAATTCTTCAATAGTCCATTATGAACATGCTTAAAACAAAAGAAACAACAACAACAACAACAAAGTCTCAGCAAAGAAAAAGAAAGTCTCAACTAAAAATAGAAGATACAAAGAACCAAATGGGACTAAAAAACAAAATAACCAGAATATACAGGTCAGTCTAATTCACTATGAGAATGGAAGTTAGAAAAAATAATTAGTGAACTGGTAGAGAAAACAATAAGAAGATAAAACAACAGGAGGATAAAACAGACTGAAAACAAAACAAACAAAAAACAAAACATGATGAACAGAGCCTGAGGGACCCATGGCATTATAAGAAATTATCTAATATTTGTATCTAGAGTCCTAAAAGGTGAAGGGAAAGACTATTGAGGTGAAAACTCCTCAAAGAAATGATGGTTGATAAGAAAATGACTGACAAATTTACCAAGAGACATAAATGTACAAATGAAAGAAACTGAGAAAACCCCAATCTGAATAAACCTTATGAAAGCTACACCAAGACACATCATAATCAAATGTGTATGTACATGCATGTGTATGTTTCTAAACAACAACAACAAAAAACATCCTGAAAACAACAAGACACCTACAAGACCTTACCTGTAGGAGAAAAATTATTTGAAAGATTTCCTACCAGAAACTGTGGAAATTAGAAGTGGCACAAAGAAAAAGAATTGTCAAGCAGAACCAATATTCTACAAAAAATATACTTCATCAGTGAATGAGAAATCAAGATATTCTAGGTGAAGGAAAACAAAGATAGTTTCCTGCTAACTGATCTAGTGCTAAAGATAGGCTAAAGAAATTTTTCCAAACAGGAAATGATAAGAGATGGAACTTTGAGAAACCAGAAAGGAAAAAAAGAACACAGTAAGCAAAAATATCAATAAATACAATAAGCTTTCTTTCTCCTCTTGATTTCCTAATTTATGTTTTTGAATATTGAATTTATATTTTGATAGCTGAAGCAAAAAATGTGGCACTGTGTGATGTGGTTCTATGTAGAGGGAAAATATTTTAAAATTATATTATAAATGGAGTAAGATAAAAGTTTGTAGAGAAAGGTAAGGGTTTTATAGTCCACCCAAACTGATAAAGTGATGATATTAGTAGACTGTGATAAGTTTTGTATATATAATGAAATATTCAGAATAACCACTAACTATATATATAAGAAGTATAAATAAGTTAAAATGGAATTTTAACTAAGAAAACTGTAGATAAGTTAAAATGGAATTCTAAAAAATGTTCATGTATAAAAGTAGATAAAAGCAATCAGAGAAACAAAAACCAGAAAAAAATATAAAGTGACAGGCTTAATCCTCAGCACATCAGTAATTGCATTAAATATAAATAGTATAGCTACACTACTTAATAGGCAGGAATTGGCAGAATATTTTTTAAATGACCCAATTAGTAGCTGTGGCACCTGGGTGACTAAGCCTCTGCCTTTGGCTCAGGTCATGATCCCAGGGTCCTGGGGTAGAGTCCAGCTCCCTGCTCAGGGGGGAGTCTGTTTCTCCTTCTTCTTCTGTTTCCATACTCCTGCTCTCTTTCTCAAATAAATAAATAAAATCTTTAATAAATAAATAAATAACTCAATTATATGCTCTATACAAGATACTAATTTCAATTATACAATATAAGCAGTTTGTATTCTATAAAGTAAAAACATAGAAAATTATATCATGCAAATATTAATCAAATGAAAGTAAGAGTGGCTACATTAGTACCAAAAAAAAGAGTAGACTTTAGAGCAAAAATAATAGTAATAATAATAATGAGACAGAGAGAAGCACTGTATAATGTTAAAGGGGTCAACCTTGCACAAAGACATTTAGCTTCTAAAAATGAATGAGTCAACCAATACAGCTGCAAAATGTATGAAGTAAAAGCTGATAGCACTAAAGGAGGAAATAGACAAATTCTCAATTGGGGATGTCAAGACTCTTCTCTCAACAACTGACAAAACAAATAGAAAATTTGCAAGGGTATCGAATAATTCAACATTACAATCAACTAACAGAATAAAATAGGCCTTTATAGAACTCGCCACCCAGAAAACCTCAGAACACATATTTATTTTTAAGTACTCGAGGGACATATAAAAAGTAGATCATACACTGGGCCATATAAAAAATGTGAACAAATTAAAAAAAAAACTTGTAACCATAGATATGTTTTCCAACCACAATGGAATCCTATTAGGAATCAGTAAAATTAAGGTAACAGGAAAATCTCCTAAAATTTTAGAAACTAATTAACAGACTTCTAAATAATCCATGGGACAAAGGAAAAAGTCCCAAAGGAAGTTAAAAAAATACATTGAGCTAATTGAAAATGAAAATGCAGCATATGGAAATGTACGGGTTACAGATAGCAGTGTTGCCTGGAAAACTCATAACTCTAAATGTATGAATTAGAAAAGAGGAAGTCTCAAATCAATAATATAAGCTCACATCTCAAGATCCTAGAAAAATACAGCAAAACAAGCCCAAAGTGAGCAGAAGGAGGTAAGTAATAAAGGGTAGAAATCAATGGAACAGAAAAAAATTACAGAAAAATCAATGAAACAAAGGGCTTGTTTTTTGAAAATAACCAGTAAAGTTGACAAATCTCCAGTAAGACTGACAAATAAAAGAAAAGGATACACATTATGAATAATGGGAATGAAACAGAGTCATTGTAATCATCAAAAATTAAGGAAATTAAGGGCGCCTGGGTGGCTCAGTTGGTTAAGCAACTGCCTTCCGCTCAGGTCATGATCCTGGAGTCCCTGGATCCAGTCCCGCATCAGGCTCCCTGCTCGGCAGGGAGTCTGCTTCTCCCTCTGACCCTCCCCCGACTCATGTGCTCTCTCTCTCTCTCTCTCTCTCTCTCCTTCTCTCTGTCTCAAATAAATAAATAAAATCTTAAAAAAAATTAAGGAAATTAAATTCATATATAAAATTTTTTCTAAGGGTATTTTTAGGCCCAGATAGTTTTACTGCAGAATTAAACCAAATGTTGAAAGAGTAATTTTCACCAGTTATATAGAAATCATTTTAAGAAATAGAAGGAAGATACTTCCTAATTTATTTTTTGAAGTTAGTATTACCATGATACCATGATACCAAAACCAAAGTACAAAAAAATAAATAAAAAATAAAGAAAGAAACCTACAGTTCAATATCTCTCATGGATATAGATGCAAAACTACTTAGAAAAAAAATACCATTATTATAGCAATATATAAGAAGAATTATGTAAAATGATCAAGTATAGTTGATCAAGTCTGGCTCAATTTTCAAAAATCAATCAACATAATCCACCACATTAACAGGCTGAAGAGTGAAAATCACAAAATCATATCAATAAATGCAGAAAAATCATTTGATAATTCAACATCCATTCATGATTGCAATTGTTAGAAAAATAGAAATAGAGGATACCTTCTTCAACTTGATAAATAACATTTACAAAAAAACCTACAGTTAATATACTCAATGGTCAAAAGACCAAATTCCTTCCTCCAGAATCAGGAATAAGGCAAGGATGTCTGCTCTTACCATTCTCATTCGTTATGGTACTTGAAATTTCAGCCAATGCAGTAAAGCAAAAAGGAAATAAAAATGCATCCAGAGTAGGAAAAAAAAAAAAAGGAAAGAAAGGAAACAGATCCTATTTTCAGATGACATGATAATGTACAGATAAAGTCCCAAGTAATCTAAACAACAACAGCAACAATTATTTCTAGAGCACTCTTTGATTCAGCAATTTAAGATCAAAGAGAAATATACAAAAATCTATTGTATTTCTACATGTTACCAATGAGCACATGGACACTGAAATGAAAAACACAATGGAATTTATAATTTCTGCACCAGAAGAAGACATAGAAATATAAGTTCAAAAATTGAAATTGAAGCAATACAAATACAAAAGTAACCAAGGGAAAAAAATCAATCTGTGTGCAGTGCTTTTATGAGAAAATTTTTAAACTTTCATATAATCGAAACTGCCGTAAGGTTTTCTGAAGAATCTGTAAAGATTAACATAAAGTATATTAGAAGCAGAATGAACAAGAATAATCAAGACACTCCTGATAAAAATTATTATGTGGATGTTTGTTATCAGATATCAGAATGATCTATAAAGCTATAAAAGTTGAAATAATGTGGTATTGGCTCAAATAATAACAAATTATCAGTGGTAAAATTTATTTTGTCCGTGCGGAAAAAAAAACAATTCTGGGTTAAATAAGTACCTAGATGTGAAAAAAAAGCTGAAAAAATCCATAAACAAAATCCACATATTTTATCATTTTGGTATAAGGATCATGCCGATGAATAAATTTTAAAATATTAAACTAACACAAAATCATGAAAAATTCAATTTTACTAAATTTAAGAAACTTGGATTATCAAAAAATACTACGGAGGGAAAATGATTTAAATAAAGAAAGCCTCCACATATTCTGAGAGAATTTATAACACATATAATTGAAAAATAACCTGGGTATAGAAAATATAAAGAATGTCTATGAAGGGCAAAAATTAAAAATGGACAGACAAGAATTAGCTTCCTCTGCAATGAGATGTTATTTCATATTTGGTAGAACTTTTTTTAAAAGCATGAGTGCCACATTTAGCCAAAATGTGGAACAAGGAATCACTTCTAAGCATAGGGATTCTCTTCTTGAGTGTGAAGATGGAGTGCTTATCTGAATGCAAACAAGACTAGAGAAGAGAGGTAGTGGCCAAATCATTCATGGCTTTAAATTACACTGGATTATATCCAAAGGCAATGAGAGGCAATTTGAGTATTTTAAGAAGAAAAGTGACATATCAGTTTTATGTTTGTGAAGAAAACAGGAGTTAGCTTAAAGGATCAATTAGAGAAGGGCAAGAGAGGAAGCCAATTGTCAGCATTATGGTTAACAGGAAATGTTTAAAAATGGAGAATAAGAGTTGATGGTATAAAAGCAATATTATTTTTCTAAATTTAAGTCTTAAGGCAGTTACAAATATTTTATTACTAATTATAAAATTACGTTACAATGTAACAGGAGTAATGAAAAGTCCCTAAAGCAATTTTAATGATGTCCTTGTTTTCCAAAAATAAGTTATTTGATTAGAACCTTGTTACTAATTTAATAATTTTTAATTGATGACTTATGGCCTAAAGGATTTTTCACCCAAGTACGTAAAAAACCAATTGTGAAATTAGTAATAACTTAATGATTCAAGTAACAATTGTCTAAATTATAGCATATAATAGATTTCCTGAATTAAGCCTATTATACTTTGCATTATTTATAAATTTTATTTTGAAAATATGAGTCATCTGCTTTAAACTATCCCCCCCTCCAGATAAAATCTATGAATACAGGAGATAATATAAAAATTGACTCCTTTTGTTTTTATGATTCATAAAATTCAGTTAATTCCTCTAATTATTTAATATCCATGTACTTTTATAGTTCATAGGAATCCCATTTGATTATAAAATATTGGCAATAATTTAGAGACTACATGAAGAAATAACTGAATAAAGCAAAGAAAGCAAACTATTAGGAATTCTTATTTTCATATTTCTATTTTTCCATGTCACCGTCTTAAACATTTCACACCCCTAAGCATTTTGGTTTAGTCTTCTATCTTATCATTTGATAGGCACAAGATGGCTGTTATAATTAGAGAAATCACATTTTCATCGACTGTGTTCAAGGCTTGGGTAAGCATGAGGAGGAACAAAAGGATATTCTCCTCACGCCATTCTTGTCTGCATCAGGGAAGAAATCTTTTTCTAAAATCTCTGAGGCAGACTTTATTTATGTGTCATTGTCCATCCCTCTACCAATCCCTAGTAGAGACATAGGGTCTCCATGATTGACTCAGGTTAATCATGATGTGTCCCTTGGAGCTGGCCACATTACTTTTCAAGAAAAATAAAAAGCAATTAGTTATCTGCAATAGAAATGATGTTGGCATGTAACAGGGAAGCCAAAAAACATTTCCTGAAGCCTTGTCTGTGTCCCTTACTGTGCTATAAACTTCCTGTAGATTAGAGGAGAAGAGGCAAAAGTAGTAGTACTGCTCTATATTTTTTTTCTATTATCTTTAAATGTTAACACCTTAACAACTTTAATATATTTAATGTTAATGTGTTTAAAAACCTGAATTCAATAAACACAACATTCGTAAAAGGATGCTGAAAGAGCAGCAATATTTCAAAAGCTTCTGTATTTTAAATTAATTTCATCATTGTTTTAGAATGCATAGGCATTTGCAGGGTATGGATTCAGGTACAAGTGAAAAGTTTTAAGAAAATATGTCTAAGAAATGCACATTTATTGAGAACTGAGCTTTCAAAACCTAAATTTTAATATAAAGTAGTACAGTGAAAAATAAATTTGAAAATAATATTGCGAACTTAAATGAAACAAACACTGATTAAAACATTTTTGTGTGTGTGTGTTGTAGTTCTTTCCTCTCTGATCTTTAGGTGTAGAGTTTACACTCCGTACTCCTCAGCTCATAGCACACTGTATACATGTCTATTTGAAGTTATTCCTTTTGTATTTTACTTACTTTGTCTTACACTGTTCCATTCCATTTTATTATGTTTTATTTCCCCTTTTCTTCTGGTCTGCTTCTCTGTGCCCTTCCATCCCCATATGAACCCACTCTCCTTATCTAATTTTCAATGGAAAATATGCATGAAAACTTATCCAATATGGAGTATTGTTGAGTAAATGTGTTTTGATTTACAGACATACTTAAATATGAATTACATTATTTTACTCCACTTTCATTCTCAGCACTAATGTTTTGAGATAGAGCCATGCTTCTTTATGTTTCTAAGTTGTTGCTCCTTACTGCTCAGAAGTATTCTACTCACATTCTATTTAAGCATTCTTCATGTAATGCTCAGTTTTGAAACTTGCGACTACTATTGCTATAAAAAGTAATGATGTGACATGCCCTTACACAAGTTAGTTTTTTTGTTTCTTTGTTTTTTTCCCCCACCTGTAAGTAGGGATCAGTTTGTGTACCATCAGTATATTGCGAGAATATACTGAGAGAGAGAGAACCTCTCTAGGAATTTAGAAGATGATATCTAATACAGAGAATTAGGTTAACAAAACTCTTAGAAAAGCTTGAGATAATATAAGGAAAGACTGCTGTTGTTCTCAGATTCCCTCCTAGCTTCCATGGCATCAAGAAGATGAAGATCTGAAAAGAAGAAAGAAGAAGAAGAAGAAGAAGAAGAAGGAGGAGGAGGAGGAGGAGTGAGGATCTCAAACTACTTCTAATGTTCATGGGTAGGTGACTCACACAAGGACGTCTCAAGGCTGCTGAAAACCCCACATCTGCTGAGTCCCATACCACTGCCTGTTGCTGTCACAATAGCCCCTTCTACCTTCCAAATCACATGCTACTGCTTCTTATTGGAGGAATCTAAAAAATGACTAGTATAGCAAAAATTCTGGAAAGTGTATTCCCATACATCCATTATACTCCATATGATAGAGGGGAGAATACAGAAGAGAGTAGAGATTACAATTTATTTCCAAAAATGAGTATCTAGCGTATCAGGCTTCACCGTCCATAATTTAGATAAATATTGCTTTATTGACACCTACAAATGGTTGGTCATCTTACATAATCTTGGTAAAGCCTAAATTTGATCTCCCCATGTCCTTGCCCTTTACTTGGAATGACACACACTTCTGTCATTCACGGTACATGAAACTAGGATCTTACAAATGATTCTCATCTTTATTTCTCTAATTTCTAGTAAGTTAAGAGTATCTATTCATATGCTTATTAGCCACCCAGGCCTAAATTTTTAACTGCTCATTAATATGTGTTGATTATCTTCTCTTGGTTTTCCTAATTATTTTTATTTAATTTAGATGTTCTTAGTATTTTTTAGATATCCATCGCTTGGCCATTTTGGATTCATAAATATCTTCTCCCAGTCACACTTGATTCTTAACATCAATTAACATCTATTGAATAGAAATCATCATTAATCTTAAGATTTATAACTTTTATGTCTTTTTAAAAAATTACTTCCCTAAGCCTTTGAGATATATATATATATATATATATATATATATATATATATACATTTTCTTCAATTAATTTATTATGTTTACCTTTAAGGAACTTACATTACTATATTGCTTAATATTGTGAATGTGAATAAATATACATTAAAACTGGCTTCTTAAGTCTGCCCAATAATAACATGACTCTCTGTTTTATGTGATTGAATTTGTAGACATTGCTTATAGTGTCATGGTAGAGTTTTACTGTATTTTCTGAAATTTCTGATCTTCATTTATAAATTCATTTAAAGTTTGTTTAATGCTTCTTGGAATATTTGCTTATTAATCTAGAAACAGATCAGCTGGTCTTTAAAAAAAAAAAAAAAAAAAAAAAAAAAAAAAAAAAAAGGGCGCCTGGGTGGCTCAGTTGGTTAAGCGACTGCCTTCGGCTCAGGTCATGATCCTGGAGTCCCGGGATCGAGTCCCGCGTCGGGCTCCCTGCTCAGCAGGGAGTCTGCTTCTACCTCTGACCCTCTTCCCTCTCGTGCTCTCTATCTCTCATCCTCTCTCTCTCAAATAAATAAATAAAATCTTTAAAAAAAAAAAGAAACAGATCAGCTGGGCTTCAGAATGATTTGCTCAGCTACACCCCTCTCAAAACTGAGGGTTCTTTCTCTACATTCCATATGTGCGTTCCTTTGTTAATCAATAAAATAAGGAAATGCCCACCAATCTTTTGTATGGAGGAGAGTAACCTTATGATGGCGGTATGAGCTAAGCTAAAATAAACTCCCCCCAAGGGATGGAAATAGAGATGCCATGTCATTTCTTGATAATGTCAATAATAAACCACTTCTCCGCTCGCCACTCTTTCATAAAATACAGCATCTTGAGGTTGGGTGAGAGATTCAGTTACTGTTTAAAGTATCTGCATTCTCAGGTGTACACTGATCAATCTTTCAGAATAGCTATGAATCCAGAATAAAATTAAACATTTCTATAAAAAGAGTTGAAACCACAACCATGCATCTTATTTCATGGACAGAAGTAAAGTTGAAATAACATATTTTATTTTATATTTTAGAATTCATTAATTTGCTTTTACAACAGAGAACCAAAATTATATGTGTCCATAGCCTTTCCACCTACCCACCCTACTCACTATAGATATTGTCTTTGCATGCTCAGTCCCTGGGCATTTGCTGCCCCCATTGTTGATAGTGGAAGGGTAAGTAGAACTGACAGAGCCAGGAGGTCTACAGCGAGTTATATGATGAAGGCAGAGCTGCTGTAAGAAGAGAAATTAGGAGAATAATTGGAAGGTAGGAAAGAATAAGTAAGGGAACTAAAACAAACAGGAGCATATGTGTCCTGAGACTGGGAGTATTTAGAAAATGAGAGCTAGGGGCGGGGTTGACTGCCAGGCTTGTGAAATGCTGAGAGAAGACATGTGGAAAGAGGATTGGAGAGAGAGCTGGTAAAAGTCAGGATTAAAAATGTCTGTGTCTGAGGAGATTTGCTCCTTTTAATGCTTTACTGAGGCTTAAATTCTAGAACTATCTCAATTTTCTAAGCAAGTCTGGTGATTATTTAATTATAACTGTGCTCACACTTTGCTGAGGGTAGCTCAAATTTATTTGGGTTCACTAATTCATTTTACCCTTAGAATAAAAATTTCTAACAAGTAAATGTGCCATTAAGTTATATTCCCTTATTAAGACTATGTGTGCACATGTATGTGTATAATTTTAGAAGAGTTTTAATGACAATTTCCCTACAGATTGTATGGAATTCTGTGTTACATTGCTGAAGCATATGCTTAAAATGTCATGGAAAAAGACCTGTTAGAAAATGTTAGCTCAAAAGATTATCATAAGGTCTTATATTCTTACAACCTAGGGAGCTAAATGATTTCTATACGATGAATTTATATTAGCTATTTTGATGGATATAAGTGACAAATCAAATTTAGATTTGTAAATAAATGGAGATAGTAATATATGCTTTAATCTTATCAACACAATAAGTTAAATCATTCTGATTCAGAAAACTGACATTACCCAAAACTAGAAGGTGGTCCTAGAACTCTGTGGTCCCAAAGACTTTTTAGGAGGTACATGAAATCAAACTATGTTCATAACAATGCTAAGATGGTATTTACTTTTTTAACTTTCAATCTCTCATGAATATACATTGGAGTTTTCCAGCAGTTACATGCCATTTGATATTGCAAAAGATTAAATGCAGTAGATATGAGAACATCTGTCTTCTATTAGGGCAGATATTTAAAAGTTTTGACAAACATAAAATAATGCTAACCTTTTCACTATTTTTGTTTTAAAAATATAGTCATTGTTCCATAAAATATCTTATTTATACTAACATAATGGCTCATTATTGCTAGTTTTAAAAGAATAATGAATAACTGTTCTTAAGTGTCTCAGTTTAGTTTCTTATGTGGTAAATATTAATAGATACACTCACCAATAACCAAAGCTCTTTGGGATCTTCATAATGTTTTAGAGCACAAAGTGGTTCTGAGATCATAAAGTTTGAGCTTTTCAGTCTTAGAAATGTTAGAATATACATATATATATATATATAATTAAAAATAGGAGATGATGAAAGAAGAAGGAAGAATGGATAAAAGGAAGAGCAAGAGAATAAAGAACACATTGCAAACAGAACTGAAGGAAAGATGTTGGCTCACTATACTTCATGTGACATGTCAAATAGCAATGTCTCTTCCATTGAAATAAATAAAACACAAGAAAGATCAGAAGCCCACTGTCTCTACCCTCAAAACTACATTCATACTCAACCCATTGAATAGAATGAAGTATGAAAAGTAAAACACAAGGACCTTTAAGATTAAAATGTAATAATCACTACTAAATTTCTTATATTTCATTTTTGGAGTCATTAGGGCACAGCACTTTCTTTTTATTATTATTATTGTTATTTTAATTACAGGATAGTTTACATACAGTGGTATATTAGTTTTAGGTGTACAATATAGTGATTCAACAATTCTATATATTAGTCGGTGCTCATCCTGATAAGTGCACTCTTTAATCCCCATCTCCTTTTTCACCCATCCCCCAACCCACCTCCCCTCTGGTAATCATCAGTTTAATCTCTATAGTTAAGAGTCTCTTTCGGGCACCTGGGTGGCTCAGTAGGTTAAGAGACTGCCTTCGGCTCAGGTCATGATCCTGGAGTCCTGGGATCGAGTTCCGCATCGGTCTCCGTGCTCGGCAGGGAGTCTGCTTCTCCCTCTGACCCTCTTCCCTCTCGTGCTCTCTATCTCTCATTCTCTCTCTCTTAAATAAATAAATAAAGTCTTTAAAAAAAAAAAAGAGTCTCTTTCTTAGTTTCTCTCTCTCTCTCTTTTTTCCCTTTGCTACTTTGTTTTGTTTCTTAAATTCCACATGAGTGAAATCATATGGTATTTGTCTTTCTCAGACTGACTTATTTCACTTAGTATTATACTGTCCAGCTCCATCCATGTCACTGCAAATGGCAAGATTTCATTCTTTTTATGGCTGAACATTTCAGTGTATATATACCACAACTTCTTTATACATTCATCTATCGATGGACACCTGGGCTACTTCAATTTGGCTATTGTAAATAATGCTGCAATAAACATTGGGGTGTATGTATCCCTTTGAATTAGTGTTTTTCTATCCTTTGGGTAAATACCCAGTAGTGTGATTACTGGATCGTAGGATAGTTCTATTTTTAACTTTTTGAGGAAACTCCATGCTGTTTTCCACAGTGGCTGTATAGAGCACAGCCCTTCTACTTCATGATAGTTTCAAGAGCTTTATTAATTAAAAAAAAATAAATGCATGAAAATAATTAATTAAAAACCTTAAAAGTCACTGAGTGATTTTAAGAGTATGACATAGAGACATGGTACCTATGGCAGAGTAAGCATGTTTTTGTCTTTTGAAAATGTATAAAATGAAATGCTGCAAAACCAAGTTTCCCCAGTGTATACATAACTCATAGAAAATATTAATAAGCTCATCACTGTGCCAGTCTGGTACCAAATCACTAAGTCTATTTAGTGCTTATAATATAGTGTTACATTGATTTAATGATGCTATTAGTGATATTTGCAGTGATTGGACTGGCATAAACAATTAGTACTTAGGATACTGTTTCTTGGTAGAAAAAACACCTAATTCCACTAATTGCCTCTAGTTCTGCCTCTATTAACTGCACACTTTGTACATGCTAATAGTCTTATTATCAGCTGTTGCTGAGTTAATTAAAAGTCATGTCTACAAGCATAAGCCAAAATAAAAATACATATTCTGCTCAGCTTTTTATATATTAAATAAAAATTTTAGAAGACCATACTTAAACATTCATCTTCAGAAAATGCAAGACAATTAAAAAGATTCATATGCCAAATTAATTTATGACAAGCTCAGAAGAAGTTGTAAACATAATTTTGCATTTGCATTATAATAGTTAAGAATTATACCAGTCCATTGGTGAGTATAGCAAATATCTGCTAAGTTTTCAGAAAAACATTGTTCATTCTTTGAATAAAGGAATTTATCCCCAAAAGACTCTTTTTATTTCCTTTTATTCCTGAAAACAGCTAAGATACATTTTAATTTGTAATGCAAATCTCAAAATTAACCTGAAATACATTTTCTTTTTTGTTAGTATTTTACTATTTCAGATTCTAATAAATCATTTCTAAGTAAATGATACAGACTGAGTGGAGAACTCTTCTTTTTTGTTCATTTATTAAAGGGGAATTATATATGACATAATATTTGTATCTAGGAACAGTGACTTGAGTTTTAAGCTTTTATTATTATAACCCATCATTAGTGACAATGTATATATACTGGACATTATTTTACAATTATGAATGTCACAGTGTATTTCAGTTACATTCACTTGTGTTATTCTTAGAGAAATAAAGATGTTAGGTATCACTAATCTTAACTGAATTTTATTCAAGGAGAATCACTCTAATTGGGACCAATCGAAATGAGCAAGTTTTCCTATGCTTTTAATTTATTCCTTAAGCATACAAGCTGTCTACATTCTCTCAACTGGGAATTGATAAGTGTTGTATTGCTATAAAATAATAAACATGTTGCAGTAGGCTCTGTGTTATAGTATGCTTTTTGTTTCAGAACAAATAATTTTTAAAATTTAAAAGTAAAATGTTATGTATATATGTACATGGGTATATACAAAATATTTATATCTAATTTGTACTTGGATTACATATCATAAATTGAATTCCTAAAATCTAATTTTCTTTCTAACAACAACAATAACAACAACAGAAAATAATTAGATGATATGTTTATGAAATATCTTTCCAGAAAAAAAAAACAAAAACCTTAATTAAAACAAAAACAAATAAAAAATCAAAACAAAAAACAAATAGGACTATTGACTTCAAGTAAAATTCAGTCAAACAAAGAAAGTTATACCAGGTGAAACTTTTAAAAATCTTTCTATACCCTTCTATTTCACTAAAACAAACATCAAAATTTTGATGATCTTTTCACATTATCCATTGCTTTTGACGCATTTTTCTTAACTGTCACATACCTGTGTATATTCCTAAAAGCCAAGTCAAAAATGAATGTTTAATTCCTACCTTCTTTCACTTCTTTGAACTTGATGCATTTGTGCATGCTCTGCTTCTTGAAATTAACTCCAACTTTAGCTTCCTTGACAAACTTCCATGGTTCTCCTCCTCATACAAGATAGTATCTTCTCAGTATTCACTATTGGTTCTTATTTCTCTGTGACTTTAAAACATGGCTTTCCCTGAGGTTCCATTATTGGCCCTGACCTCTTCTCATGCAATAATTCTCAAGGTAAATATTTTTATTCCAATGTACCTGATTACTTTTAAAAAAAAATCTATGACCTCTAAACATAGGTACTTAATATTATTCAGCACAACTTCCTTAAATATTGCACAAATGAATCTATATCACTATAAACTGAGCTCATTATCTATCTCCCAAATCTATCCCTTAACTACTATATCTTAGCTAAAATCACTACTTTTAAGCAGCTAGAGTTCCCCTTTTATTCCACTTAGCACAAAGAGTTCAGTGTAGTTTCTTATTTACTTGATCAGATCTTCTAATGGAATCCAAGGTCCAGGAAGGCAGAGTCTATTTCTTGTCTATTTTGTTCACCGTGGTACACCTAGTTGTGTGGTCCTAGAAGAAAAGAGTTAATGCGCACATTGACTCTTTTGTCTGTCACCACCCCACATGCCCAATTAGTCCACACGTCCTCTTGATTCCTCATCCTAGAAGTCTCTGGGATCTACCATCTTGCCATATTTCTATTCTCTGCTTTTATGATCCATGGACATAAATGCTATAATAATTCCCTAACTGATTTCTCTGATTCAAGCCTATTCATCTACAGAATTATCTTCTCCTGATCAAAACTTTTCAATGATTCTAGTTCCTTAAGATGATATATAAGTATTTTCCTAATGGAACTGCTACTTACCCCAACATCTCCTGCTCCGCACTTTCCAGGGGCTGAGTCATCTACCTATTCATTAATTTTAATAAATTTCTGGAAAACATGAAACAACACACTGTGCTCCTGTCACAGGGCTAGCTAGATATAGATACTGATATAAATATCAATATAGATATCTATATATGACGGGAGTGGCCTGCAATCCCTGTACTGACGGATGAACGATGACTCCAAACTTTGCTGTGACAGAGAGGAGAAGGCAAGGGGGTCAATGCTCAGAGACAAGACCCTTTGTTCTTCTTTGCTCCCGCCTTTATTGGTCCTTCAGGATAATCACAAATCCTTATCACTGTTTCTCAAGCGCCGGATGTGTGACTAGGGATCTTACTGAAACTAGGAGTATCTGTTTACAGGAAAAGATACAATATACTAATCCGCGTGTTCTAAGAGTTCTGCGAAACACAGCCTAAGGGACAGTGCATGCATCTCTTAGATCACAGGGCAGCTGTTCGGGCTAAGAAAGCTTGGGGGAAAGCAACTCCCTGGGGCATTCCAACAGCAGAGTGGTCACGCAGACCTCGGCATTCCAAAGGCTTGCGCTCTTCTCTGAAACCTTCCATTGTTCCCAGCGACCTCTGTGTTACATTTTAGCAAGCCAGGTATTATGGATGACTTCCTGCTCTACACTAATCCCAACATATGTAAATACAGACATAGATCTTGAAAGATATGGATATGGGCATAGATACAGATAGATATAGGTGTTAAAAGGAAGCAGAATTTTGGACCTCAAAGTATGTCTCTTTGGCATAAAGACTATCCCGACCTGGTTATTTATTTTTTTTTAAGATTTTGTTTTATTATTTATTTGAGAGAGAGAGAATGGGGGAGAGCACAGGAGGGAAGAGGGTCAGCGGGAGAAGCAGACTCCCTGCTGAGCAGGGAGCCTGAGGTGGGACTCGATCCCGTGACTCCAGGATCATGACCTGAGCCGGAGGCAGTCGCTTAACCAACTGAACCACCCAGGTGCCCCCTGACCTGGTTATTTTAAGAAACTGTAGACACAGCAGAAGTTCTGGAAACTGAGCAGAAGTTACCCTTTTGCAAAACATTTAGTTTATAAGGGAAATCTCTATTTGTAAGAGTGCCGCTCTCACCGTACCGGGAAGAGGTTTCCATTTCTCTGGAAATTGTTATCAACGGTGAAGACGTGGACTTAATCTGCATCACAGTCTTATTTTGGTTTACCGTGTTTTTCCTCCCATAAGTAACTCCCCACCTCCAACAACTTCTTTTGCCTTTAGCAGAAAATGGCGTTTCAGGTGATGGCTTCAACCATTTTGGGGAGTTACTCAGTTTTCCTGGGTATTTCCCACGTATACAAGAGATACACACGTTATCAAATTTCTGTATGTTTTTCTCTTCTTACTCTGTCTTTTTATTACAGTGTCTCAGCCAAAAACCTAAAAAGGTAGAGAGAATTATTTTTCCTCCCCCACAATATGTGGATGTGGATATAGATGTAGTTGTAGACATAGATATTTTTAATCACCTCTGGCCAATTCTCCCACTCATTCTTCTCAACCATTTCAGATGTATATCCTTGGTGAAGGATTCCCACCAAAGAACAGGGAAGTGTTCTCTCATGCCTTTCTACAGAATCCTGGCAATAGCTCTGTTAAAGCACTTGGGAACTGCATTTACATGTCTGTACTATAAGCTCCTTGAGAGTAGAAACGGTGTACTTTGGTATATTACACAGTGTCACATAATCAGTGGTAAAAGCATTTGTTAAAAGAATATGTAAATTAGGGGCACCTGGGTGGCTCAGTCAGTTAAGCGGCTGCCTTCGCTCAGGTCATGATCCCAGGGTCCTGGGATCGAGCCCCGCATCGGGCTCCCTGCTGGGCAGGGAGCCTGCCTCTCCCTGTCTCTCTGCCTACTTGTTCTCTCTCTGTTTCTCTCTGCCAGATAAATACATAAAATCTTTAAAAAAAATATGTAAATTAAAACAATTACAATTTGTATTATCATATAAATCTATCATGTGAAAAGAGAGAAATTTAGTTTTATTTATTTAGTTTTCTTTTTTTAAGATTTTATTTATTTTTTAGAGAAGAGAGAGTGAGTGTGAGAGGGGGGAGGAGCAGAGGGAGAGGGAGAGAAGCAGACTCTCTGCTGAGCAGGAAGCCTGACAGGGGGCTTGATCCTGGAACTCCAGGATCTTGACCAGAGCAGGAGGCAGATGCTTAACCCACTGAGCCACCCAGGCACCCCAAGAAATTTAATTTTAAATACACTTATCCAGGTAACAGCAGCACAAAAACCCTCAAATTAAGAATCCTGTAAATAAAAATTCATTTCAGAACTCTTAAGTTCACTAAAGAATACTTAACATAAAAAAAATCAATCCCCAGTTGATTATGCAAAGTATAACTCAAGCAACACTTGGAACACCCCTCTCTTCTGTTTTTAATCTGATAACTAATAAATATGTTATATATTAAGAAGGCTTTATAGGTGAGAATTTGATTGTTGTTAAAATCCAAATTGCTCTTAGAGTTTAACAATAAACTATTTTGAGTTAGTTTGAACTTCTTCATATGAACTGAAGATCCTTATTTGGAAACATCTTTTTTATAGGAAATAATCGTAACGCTGGTTTATGATTGAAGCAAAACAATGAAACTTCAAATTTAGGTATGTAGGGAAGCATAAGCTTGAAATATTTGGTCATTTCTACTCGAGTCAGCTCCACCCTCCGTAAGCAAGACACCACAAAAGACAAGCCCAACTGAGATATCAGAAAGAATATCTCCTAATTTTGTATGGCATGTTAACTGTTTTCAACATTAAAAATATTTCCTATGCTTTCATGGAAAAAAAAAGGAAAACACTTGTGTACACAATCTGCAGTAAAGATTCAGTGAGAAAATGAAGCACAAATGTGTTTTATTCAATGTCAGAATATATCAAAGTCAACAATTTAGACTTTAAAAAGAAAAAGAAAATGTATTTCCCATTCTGTCACAAAGAGCATATTTCATTTTGAAGTAACTAACACAATGAGAACAAATCAGGATAAGATTTGTGTTTCTATCAATCAGCGTAAGAGAATAGAAGAGTTGGAACTCTAATTCAGGTCATATGGGAATACAGGTAGAGAAAAAACAGGGAGGGAGAAATAAGCAATCCTGTATGGTGTGGAGAAGATGAGCTCACTGCAGCTTGCTCAACTTAGAGGCTCCTCATGTGTGTCCTCTACCTTCTCAGGAGAACTGTCAAAGTCCATCTGGGAAGCAGACAAGATGGTCTAGAGTGGAAACTGCTATACTGTTTTAATCCTCCCAGTGAGTCCTCCATGAATCTGGAAATCAGGTTCTTTTTGCCCTTATTAAGAGAGTAGAATTTCTAATTTAGTGATTTGTCTATTAAGGTTTTCAAACTTCTAGTCAAACATGCAGTTTTCACTAATCCTAATAGGGCCTTACACATTAATTGTGCTGATGCCACTGTAAAATGACCGTACTTCTTATCCTTCCGGGTTTGTCACAGCTGGTAGCATTATCCTAAGGCTCACTCTGAGTACAGAACCACAGTGCTGTCATTTTTCAGCAAACATTGTCAATTTTTTCTTGTCTCATATTGTTTTCCCATGGGTTTTGTTATGATTTCTTCTGCTGCTGATTTCTTATCAGTATTTGCTACCTAATCAGCAACCATCATTTAGCAGAAGCCTCAGCTAACATGATGCCCCCTTGTTCAGCCTTTTAGCTTTCCTTGGGACTGTCCGACATAGACTTCTTTTACTTCACTACAAAACTGTCATCCCTTTGCAAGCTAATAATTAATAATCAATTAATATTTGATAATAAGTTTGCATTACAGTTTGCCAACTGAAGTAATTTATTTTCATCTCTTTAGGAATATCTCTTCACCAATTGAAAACTGAGAACATGTTCACAGTGTGATTCTTTCCTTTCATATAAAGTATGTATATGCACACACATGATGTGGCACAGGAAATAATGAAAAGTTTTATGAAAGCATGTAGCTATACTACTGATTAAGTTTTGTTTCCATATTAAATGAGCTTGGGAATCTTTTAGAAAGATGCTATTTAGGCATAAAATACTGCCTTTGTATCTGTACTTGCATAGCTTATAAATTATATCTTAAAATTTCACAAACAAAAAGCAAGTTTTTACCATTGTCAATGTAGCTATCCCAGAGGGGGCCTCCTCTGTTACCAAAACAATTCCCAGCAGAGTTCTAATCCCTTCACTGTTACCAGTTAGATGGAGCAGAGCAATGGTTGGTGGTAGGTCAGATAGAAAGAAAGAACTCATTTCTGGATGCCAGATTGAACCTGACATGGTGACAGGAAAATGATTTTTTTAAATTTATAAACAGAACAAACTAGATATAAATGGAATCATTCGCAAAAAATTTGGAACCTCAAAATGTAATCTCTTATGAACAAAACACACTTATTGTTAAAACTATGCATTTTCTGCCAAAATCATGGGTTGTTATAATGTCATTTAGCATTTTATTATTCAGGCAAAATATTAGAATGAGAGAATATATAGTTCTCCACTTTTTGAAGTATATGAAAAAAAGTTTTGTTAAAACCTCATATTTAAATTCATTCATCTTGTACAGTGCTTAGGCTAGTAATTTCCTAATAAATATTACTTGAATGAATCATATGTCCCAGAGAATATACAAAATGCCATAAACTGTCAATGAATAGGTTTAATATAGTATTTTATCGTGTTATATACTTGTGCTAAAATTATTTTCTATTTATTGGGTTCTATGTACATGGGGTCTGTTCTCTGCATCTGGTCCCCAACACTTTATTTTGTGATGATTTGATTGATTTACTCTAATCAAAACAGGGATTGGTTTCAGCTAGACCATTAGGATAAAATGGAACAATTCATCTAAAGCATATCTATTTCAATGCCTAGTGTATATTTAACCCTCAACAAATGTTAATAGCTCTTATTTTGCCGCCTAGTGCAAGATCACCTATTAAACATTTGACATTTTACAACTTGCAAATGTGTTTATTAGATGTTTATGTTAAATTATATATATAACTCTTCTTATAGCCTCAATCATTAATTTGGGGGTTCCTCTCAGTTCCTAAAAAATTAGAAAAATCCCTAGGACAGAACCTAAATGACATTCCTAATTGGAACACGATTGCCATCTAGTGGTCACATTTGCTAATGACAGGCTTACTGGTGAACAGAAACGCGATGAAAATATTCTGCTTCTGCTTCATAGTGCAGTCTCTTGGAATGAATCTCAGACAAGCAAATAAGGTTTCCTATATGTACACTATTCAACCAATAAAAAAGTTTAAACACAGAAATTCAGCAGACTGTGTAAAAAATTTAGTTTTTGGTCCACAGGAAGCATACAGTCTAGCTCTCTGTATAAAGACCTACATAAAAATCTTAAGCTGGGTTATAAATATGTTAAGGAAAAAATGAGTCCAGCTATAAATGAGACCATGGAATAGAAAGATGGGTATAGTATTACAGAGCAAAATTTATTTTGAAGAACGATTATCTTGATTTAGTGCAAAAAGTCAAATAAAGCTCAAAGTAGTGCGCCTGTAAGACCAGAAAGAGATGGAAAATAATCAAAATACAACACACATATGAAACTCCTTTAAAATAAGACACAAGAAATTAGAGCATAAGAAAGCAGTAGAGATTTTTATTCTAGACTGAAAAGATTGGTGTGTAAACAGAGAAAACCTGGAGACATACCTGCTCTGGAACAAATGACTCTTAGGTCTTGTTTCTTTACAGAAAACAATTGTGTATAAAAAGATCTTGGTGAGAGAACCCTATGCAAAATGGAAATTAGATATCTCTAAAAGTAAGTCTATTAAAACTTATAGGCATCCTGATACTGAGGATATATCCAAGAAAAAATGCAAGTGCTTATCTGACAAGTTATAGTAATACTTTTAAATTAATAAGATTTCAACTTTTACTCTGTTTTGTAAAATCTTAGTTTAATGACAGTATCTTTTGTTCTTTCCTAAGGAAAAACGTTTTTGTTAGACCAAGATGTCACAGAGGATGAGTATGAGGACCAGAGGAGGTCAGTCATGGCCATGGCTTCCACAAGCAAAAGTTGGCACTAGGAGCACCAAAACAGTCAAATTAGAGCTCTTCTCTCATACATCTTAATGCTTTTGGTTGCAGATGTTATCAAGACATCCACAAAGTAGGCTGTGTTCTTTAGTGTTGGTTACTGAAGGAGCTGTTAAATTAATTAAGTCAGTATATTTTCCAAGTCTGATTAAGATATGTTTATTTCTGCTTTCACAAAACAGCTGTGATGTAAGTACTAAAACTGATGTTCTAAGAAACCTAAAATAAAATTAAAATTATCATATGTTGTCCAGTTCAAGTAAAAGTTTACTTTTGGATCTTCATGTTTTAGTTATATTTATAGGAAATATGGGTGTATATTGACAATGCAAGATTAATTTAATTTCTAAGTACTTTTATGTTCACATTTTTTAAAACATATAACATAGGGGATTAAAACATCAAAACAGAAAAATGCAATGCTGAAAGTGACTACAATAAGCAAAGCAGGTTATTCAAGAAAGGACTGTACTCGGTTTGAATTGAGTATTGCTCTCTGTTTTTCTAAATACTATGGTTCAATTTGTTGACATGTAACAGTAGTAATGGCCCCTTAACTAGAACCTAGAACCTTATTTGAATCAATGAAAGGAGAGGAAAAGGAGGGTGTGATTTAAAGGAGAAGGATTTGTAACACAAATAAGACAAAAGCTTAGAGGCAACTCAACTGCTACAGATGTGCTGCATCTGCTCACGTGCCCACTGGGGACCAGGAGATAAAGAGATTAAGACATTTACACAAAGATGGTTACACAACAAGATCAGATAAGCAACATGACAGCTAGGTCAAGGTACTGTAACCAGGGCGTGGAGAAAATGACTCACTAAACCACTTTAACCCACTTACAAACAATATTTTTAATTCATTTAATGTCCAAATGATATTTTATCAGGGTAGACAATGAACTGGTTATTTTTAAATGTCACTAACATTTTGAAATAGAGAGAAACAAGAGATCTTTTTAATAATGACCTTTTTAAAGTAAATAGCATTGCGATTTTATAATGGGGCATGAATACCTGTGACTTTTAAAGATAAATCTAAGAGCAATATTTTAAACCCCCATTTTCACATAAGAATAAAAGAAATGGTTAGTTATGATGCATGTGGAAAGATTTGACAGGTACTTGGAAAACATGAGTTAGCTTGTTTCTTCTTGGCAGACCTCCTGTAAGAAAAATTTTCCTGCTTCTTACTTTATGCACTGCTGTTTTTCTCTCTAATTTCAAACATTCACCTGCTTATATCTGAACCCTGTGGATGTAATAAGATGCAAAGACACATGACCTATAGACCAATTTAAAAAATCTGCGGCACACACACACACACACACACACACACGAACAAAACATTCCACAATAGCAAAATTCTAAATTTTTCAGAAAGCTGTAGAAGTCAGAAAGACTAATACTCTCTCTAGTACATATATAGATGTTAATATGGAATATATGTAATACTAATATAGAATATATAGTTGCATGATATAAAATAAAACATTTTTAATTATAGAATACATGAAAATAAACAGTCATATGTCTTGCTGAAATATATCCATGTAACCTAGTCACCCCTACATTATGACTTGAAATTAACATTCTAAATTTGAACTGACAGAAATAGACCTTACTATTCCTAATTAATCAGATTCAACATCTCCTTTCTCTCCCTCTAAATTATCAGATAACCTCAAAAGGAAAAGTGCTCTACATCATCTATTTGTTATAAAAATATCTTCATGCCCAATTCCTATGATAATAATTGTCTTTTTTATAAAAACTCAAAACATCATATGCCTTGGGGCGCCTGGGTGGCTCAGTTGGTTAAGCGACTGCCTTCAGCTCAGGTCATGATCCTGGAGTCCGGGGATCGAGTCCCACATCGGGCTCCCAGCTCAGCGGGGAGTCTGCTTCTCCCTCTGACCCTCTTCCCTCTTGTGCTCTCTATCTCTCATTCTCTCTCTCTCAAATAAATAAAATCTTAAAAAAAAAACATCATATGCCTTTAGATGATTTTATTTAAAATAATTCATCCATGTATATCATTTGAAACATAAATTTCCTTGTTCATGTTAACTGTGGGAGGGTACCACAAATCATGTGACTGATAGTGTTTCCTTCTTTACATTGGCTACTATCTTAATGGTAAACTTAAAGCCATTTTTTAAGAAAATATAAATGAATATTTCTGCCTAAACCCCACTCCTGGCTTCCTATCTCTCCTACTGTCTCTCTTTACTCTATGTCTTGATTTGACTAACCTACATTTTTGATTATTTTTTTAATTTTATTGAGCCAAGTTAAATCTTTTCTGAAATGATAGTAGAAAGAAAATATCTGAATTATATGAAGTAATGATGCAAATGCCAAAATTATCAAATCACTTGCAATATAAAGGTATTTGAGGAAGTAAAGAAAACTATAAGCAAGCTCGCCTTCCATATCTCCTATTAAGGCTGAATGTACTCAATTATAACAAACATTTAAAGGCAAAAACCTCATTGCACAATAAAAAAATGCTTGAAGCTCTTAGACTTTGAATCTATTTTGTGATATATTTAAAGAGGTTATAAAAGTCCTGGTGATTCTCTCTGTGAACCAACAGCCTAACACAGGAGTGGAGCTAGTGAAGCAGAGAAAAAGCCCAGAGAAGTCAAATCCCTGCAACAATCCCTCAGTTAACACATAAAGAAAATAACCTAATTACTGGAAAGCAGGAAAAAGAAAATAAAAAGTGTGGAAGAGTAGAGAAGCATTAAATGTGAACACACAAATTTGTCTTTGCTATGGAACAAGAAATCAGCCTAGATCCTGAGGGTAGCCATTAAAAGCAGAGACTGGATGTGCATACATGTGTGGATGAATGAGAAGCCAAGAAACAGGAAAAAGACTAATTTTAATTACCAGAAAAGCAAGAGAAACAACACAGAGCTAGTGGTAGGAAGGCTTCCAGCTACAGCCTGCATGGCACTGTACTCTCCTTACCAATTAGATCCGGTCAGACCCCACTGAGGGATTAAGTGAGCAGAAGAATCAGCCTCAGTGCAGGGTCAGGCTGGACTCAAACACACATGAAAATCGGACACAGACCGACACCGGGTGTGACCTGAGGCTCTCGCACAGTTTCATAGATAGACGTACAGAAACAGAAAACAGCGTGTGGGATTTCTTTTCCATTAAATACAGGTGCCAATTGCATTATCTATGGAAATACATCGCAAAAGAAATGTAATATAATTTTGTAACACTCAACATCAAAGGAATCAAGAGAATTTGAGAAAGACTCAGAGACTGAGAGAGGAAAAGTAGAGGGAAGGGCTCATAGAACAATAGCACTAAAGCTGCCACACTGTGGATTTACTACCTGTGTTATTTTTCCAATTACATCCATTGTGATATAAAATTTCAGAAAAAGGGTTGACTAAGCCGACTATTTCCTTAGCTTATTCAGGACTGACACGGGGGCGAGAGGATCAAGGAGAAATAACAAGTCAAAGAGCCTACTTGTCCTTAGAGAAAACTCGCAAGTGTATGAACAAAGAGAAGTGCTTCCCAGTCAGGACGTAAGGAATTATCCAAAGTGAAAAGTCCACTCCCAGCCAACCTAAGTGAACCCATCAGTCGGTGCCTCGGCTGTCTGGGGTAAAAGCGACTGAGTAGGAATCAGAAACAAGACAGACAGCAGCCGGCGAGCAGGGAAGGAACTCTTGTCTGAGATTCCCGGGCAGTCACCAGCCAACACGTTTGCTTTGTAATCTATGAATGTTAAATTTGGAAAGGTTGCAGAGCAGAAAAGCAGGGGGGAGGGGAAGCCCTCCCTACTTAGGCGCGAAGGGAAATACCGGTGGACTAGTGAGACGACTAGAGAAACATATAAAACCCTTCTGGAGGCAAGCAGACCTTTCAGCCCGCGGACATGCTAAATGAACCTTTTCAGCGAAGGGCAGTGAGGCGCAGGGCGCGGGCGACAGCGACAGCGCGGGCGAGCGGGGAGGGGCGAGGGACCGCTCCGCGAAGGACACAGCCAGTCAGAGGAGCGGGGCGCAGGGCGCGCGGACGCATTGGAGGAAAACACTCGAGCCCCAAACGTACCAGCCTGAGGAGGCGCCGCACCTACTTCCCAATATAACCAACTACGGAGTGGGGGCGCGTAACTGCGAGAAGGCAGCAGCCAAAGTGCCATTAAAGCTCGGGGCGGAAAGGATGAGTTACCTGGGTCCCCTCTTCAGGGAGAAGCAGAGCCAGCTGGAGGATTCCCTCTGAATGATTAAAAACTCCGCAATTCTGTTCTGCCACAGGCTGAGTAGGACTCAAGGAACTGCTCTATTTGAACTGTGCTGACGGGCAGGAGGATGGGAGACAGGAATTGAGAGTCACAGAGGAAGGACAGGGGAGTCTGGCATCTCATTGGTAAGTGGCTTGCATTCCTTTGCCAGTGACTGCTTTCTGTGATTGTGCACTTCATCTCCCAGGCACTTACAATTTTTGACACACTCGCTTCTGCAAAGCCATCTTTTCTTGCCATGTTGCCAGAATTTAAAAACTGTAACGTAAAGCTTTTTTTTTTAACATGCATTTTTTTTTTCCTCTGCTGGGATTTTATGTCAGAAAAGTTGAAGCAAGAGTAAATATACCCTATTTGTTTATCTCATAATGTCATCCAAAATAAGAGTAAACAATTCCTACAAGTAAACAGCAAGGTGATAAATGCTAGGTGAGGGAGGGTAAGAATTTTTCTACAAAAGAGACTAAACGCTCAGAGAATAGGATGTGGCTCACAGATACTGAACGTATGCCTTATGATTGAGCAATGTATTTGTGAGAAAAGAGCCCAATAACTGGGCATCTGGCAGTGCAATAACTTGTTAAAATTCAGGAGGGATGCTCTGTAAGTGGAGTTCTATAAAGTTCCAGAGACCAAGGAAAAACAGGATCTTGGGTTATGCTGTGGTGTTTTCTAAATGTTGTGTAGGAATGTGACAGATATTTTTAAAGCATATAAAAATATGTCAGACATCCTTATTGAGCTTTTTATTAAAATGTGGAAGAGAATATTAATTTGCATAAACATGAACATGGTGTACAATAAGCTGAGAATTACTCTGACAATCTCAAAATGTTTTAATAGTTTCATTTTATTGGAAAAACAAGGATTCACTATTTTTGAATTATTATTTTAAACTTTTATAACCTCTTTAGCATGAAAAATACAATACATTGTGGTAATTTAAATGCAGATTTGGAAGCAAAAACTTTTAAACTGTTGTGTATGTGAAATGCCTTATCTATATTCAATCCATCTGTATTTTTTTTCTAATTGAAAAGATAAAACAAAATAATTTAGGGATACCATACTTCCACCTTGATTCTTAATTTTAACTGTGGAAAAAAGGATGAAAGAAGTAGATATTCATTAGGATACTAGCATTAAAAAAACACAGATAAATAAATAGTAGGTCAAATTTAAAAATTAATGTAGGTAAAATTGATTCCTATTGAACTGTAACAGAGCTACGGTCTGTTTGATTAATGTTGTGACCCTAAACATAAAAGAATTAGTAATGACTAGGTCATTATTTTTTTTTTTCAAAGGACCTGTAGTCAATTTTAAGCAACTTATGGATATTCCTTTGCATATTTTCCTACTTCGTACTCAAATTATTATAAGTTCTATGTGGACTAGTATATTGAGTATCAAACTTGACAGGTTATGTTTCCTCTGACTCAACTGGAAAAAAACTCCAAAACAATATGACTATGTAAGAATATGTGACATAAAGCAAATGATTAAAAAATAAAGATATTACATACAAAGACCAGCTGAGTCTAGGGAGGGAAACAAAGCACAAAATGCAAAGTTAAAAGTTAAATAAAGGAAATGTGACATAAAAAATGAAGCAGAATTTGAAGAAAATAACTTAAGTGGAGTGTGGTGAGATATTAAAACATATGTGAAATATGCAAATATTTTAAAATTGGTGAAATGTTTATTACAATATAAGTATCATGTTTTTTTCCAGGGGTTCGTGGAGACTTTAAATTGTTCTAAAGTTTAAAACTTCTGAAAACTAAGAACTGAGAAAAAGTGCTAATTTTAATTTTTTCTTTGAATGCATACACAGTTGAATAGAAAGTAAGAATTCTCAAAGTTAGAAAAAAGAATATTTACCCCAATAGATTAACTGAATGTCAGACTTTGTCTATAAATTGTGAAGCACATAGTACATTTGGAAATAGATCTGGGAAAGTACAGTTGTGGAATTTTTTAAATGGATCGCTGAAATACCTTAATGTTTTCCTACCAAAGCAACCCTTCATTTATGAGGTGGTCTGAAATCTTTATTAGGTTAGGAAGATTAACTAAAATCAAATCATGAACATACGCATAGGCTATGTTTATTTAATAAAATGATTAAAACTTAGTTGCTTGTACACATTTACTTCAATTTTATGGGCCCAATTAAGTAAAACTGTTTACTAAAATGTTTATTAAAATGGCTAATATCTATTCCTTTAAATGTATTTTTTATTTAACAGTTTAGAAAATCTTTACCTCCTTTAGGTTAGAGTGTGGTTTACTCTCAAAACTGATTTAGTGATAAGGACCAGAGGGTGTCAGTGAAGGGTAGAGGGCATTCCAGAAGAAGAAAGTAAGGGGATGCTATGCTGGCCAAGTCATTTTGGAGTTTGTCTTACTTCTAGAGAAAACAAAAGGTATATTTTTGTGAATTAAAAAAAAAAGGAAAGAAAGAAATTCACCTATATGGCTGTAATAGTGTAAAGATAATTTGACATTTAAGTTTCATTGACTAAAACAAATCTTATAGCAGCATTTAGTAATCCCCATTCATCAAAAATGAATTTAGGATTTTATGAGTCCAAGATGTTTGAAATGTGATTTGCTGAATCCATCCTGCCACACATATTTTGATTAACTATATAGTCTTTGAATTGTCTGTTTTTTTAAATATATATTTTCTTAAAATTTTACTATGAGATTGGAAATTTGTCTTAATTTCAACAGGTCCATAGATTTATTTAATTTGGTGTCTTTAAACTCTGACTTCGAGATCTCAGATTTATTTATCGCTTTTTTATTACTGAAGATACGAACATAAAATAAGAAAGGTATGTATTTCTGACAAGATATTTTTTAGATTAGTGTTATAAGGTTGTGTTAATATGTCACATGAACTTCTTAGCACTTTATAGCAGGAAAGAGGCTGGTCGGAAGCTCAAAGCAGTAGAATCTTTGCAGAGGTCTATTTTCTGAGCATTTGTAATCAATATTCTGCATTAGAGATTGATACTTTTTAAAAAGTAATGAAGTATATAAAACTACTTAACATAATATTTAGGATTAAAAACTATTATGAACTATGTTCCATCTCCCTACCTATGCCCAATTAATTTCTCCTTTTTATGATTTTTTTGATATTCAAATGTATAATGTTAGGAGAGTTCTGATGAACAGGATAGTATCAGTTGATATTTTTCGCCGACACTTGAACAGTTTGTTAGTTATTTATTTTCAGTAAGAATGAATAAAACAAATGTGGTAGTGTTCCATTGATAGAGTGGATATGAAAGAAAATTTTAAACTGCTTTATTGTATATGTTTACTTTCTAGGAAGATGGTTTTACAATTAAATTCTTCCATCAAAGTTATTTGGCAGTATTAAATTATAATCCCATGAATTTGGAAAAAGGTCATGTATTTAATTTCATGTATGTTTTACCTATTTTAAATATATGTATAAGCCAAATGTAGAACATTTTCATTTGGATAAATACCTTAAATTAAAACACAGGTCTTTAATTTCACATTCCACAGTATTAGTTATTGTATTTTTGACATTATAGCCTTCTTAAACATCAGCTCATAAGACTTAAAATTGTGGAAGCTCTTTTTTTAGTTTTCCAGGGAAACTGGAAGTCTGGCAATAGGCCATAAAGTAATCCTGGAAAATCAAAGTTATGTCTTTTTATGGACATCAAAAAATCAGTGAATACACCATTTCTTAATCGAATCTAAAATTGTGTGAGAATTATCATTTTTGAGAAATTTTAGAAAGTATGGTTGTTCTTTTCCCATGCGTTTCTTAAGATGGAATTCCTTGTGATCATTGTCATTTTTAAACAATTCCAAAAATGCTTCATTGGATGCATTTGACAACTCAGGTGTAAAATTGATTTTTTTCCTGGTTTTCTCAGTGATTCCTTAAAAATCCATAATGACCTAAATAACTTGCTTCCTTGTGGATACCACTTTTACTTATTTTTAGCAAGTGGATTTCTCTTAAATGATCCAGCAGGACTTGCACTTTTTCTCTTATATCTATCATGGTTCTGAATATTTCCTATATTTATATAGATGAAAAAAAGTTGAAATTCTGATAGAAAATAAGATATTAATATAGTTGTATGAGCTTTCCTGCAAGTATACCTTTATAGTTTGTGACTCTAAAATATGGACATGCTTAAGGGTTGAAGTAACTAATCCGAACTTTATCCAAAATTTAAGCAATTGTATATCTGGGCAAGGAGGCAAATGAAAGTATTTTATTTATGAGTGATCAAAAACTCTCTTTTGTGACCATCAACAGGAAAAGTATAACTATCTGAATAAACATTTTATGGGGCTGGGTAAGAATCTGCTCTTTATCATTCTTAGAGCTGTTAAATGCTTAAGAAGATGATTTCATCTTCCACTGTGATCCAGTAGTAACCATAGCATAGGGAGCTAAGGAAGAGAAATTATGTTGATCACTTAGGTGATGAAAGGCGTATTAAAATTCTCTTCTTATCATAATATTGGCGGAAACATTCATTATGAACCTAAAAGGTTAAGGGTTCTTACTCAAAGAGATACTATATCAGGGTAATTACAGTTTTAATGTGTTTGGAGCTATAAACATATTTTTAATGTATTTTCAGAAAGATTTCACTAGTTTCAGGAGTTTGTATTTATGAGAAAACTGGTAGAGAAATGGTGTATTTATTGGGTCAAAAATTGTAAGTATATAAAATTTCATCTTTCCTCGAATATTTAATTTCTTATTTAAAAGTAATAAAGACATTTTCTGAAGCTAAGCCAAATATAATATAAACCAAATATAAATATTATTTTAATTCTCCTAGGTTCTCCCATTTCAACTTTATATAAGAATTCATTTTTCAATTATATATGCTGAGATACTGTTGTATTTTATAGTCTCAGAAATGACAGCATTAGATGAAATCTTGGTGATTAAGATGAATACTAATTGGAAGGCACAGGTGAGTGACAGTAGGAATTTAAAGAAGATTCTTTGTTTTCTAGAAATAAGTTTTTATTTAATTAGTATTTAATGATCATTAAAATGAAATAAAATAACCACAGATCTCATGAGTCATTGATGGTATAAATTATCAGGACACCTAGGAAAAGTGACAGAATAATATGATTTAATGTTGGAAGTAGCCATACAGAGTTCGTATTTTTATACATATTATCACAAAGAGTAATAAACAGAGATATAAAGAGGTGAAGTGACCTGTTCAACATTACTTTTAATGCAAAAGATAGAATTAGAACCCTTTTCTTTTAAATTTCTGGGTCAGAGCTTTTGATAGTTTATACTTTTTTTGCTATGAAAATCTTAATTATTTTTATATCTATTAAATCAAGATTAGGACATCATATATATAATTTCCTTGTTGTTATTGATGACCTGTAAAACATTGTCTTTTAAGATTAGAAAATTTAAAATTGAAGTATGTTAACTTACAGGAAACAGCTATACCCATATTCTCTTAACCAAGAACTGAATATCGAGGAAACATAATTGCTAGATATAAACTTTTTCACGAAGAACGTAGGGTACACTCAACAGTCAGGAGATTTTCGATAGTTTTTGTTAAGAAACCCAAGAACTCAAGTAAGAAAAGAAATGTAAATAATTTTTTCCACTACATATCTATAAAGGACTATCCATGTTGTTGTTGTTGTTGTTGTTGGTGGTGGTGGTGGTGGTTAATACTTTTTTCTCCTGAATTGGCAGTTTTGGGGGGTTTTTTTGTTTATTTTTGTTTTTTTCAGTAATACATGTTTAATGGGACACTAAAATGAAATAGAAAGTCAATGAGAAATGTGAGTGAGAAAATGTTCCTATGTATTGGCAAATTTGGATAAAACTTAAATCTTGGGCTTCCTTAAGATGGTAATGATTTGGGAGAATTTAATAAAATGTGAAACAGAAAATGAGTCTCTAGAAATAGGCACTATTCCTCGGAGTTTTAGAATTCAAATATCAACTTGTATAAAATCTCTAGTTTTACTGTTGTAATACTAAAGGAAGTGAATACAGAACAAATTTGAGACTGTAATAGTACTTAGTTTATCATTGTGTCTGAACCAAAGTTCATCTGTTGCTTAATTTTAATAATGTGATGTAATTATTTAAAGAATTAAGTCTGGGAAGAAAATTAGTTACCGCTCTCAATGTGTATTGTAAGATAAAAGCTTTAAGTTGTCTGTCTGCCTAAATATTCTATTTTTGAATGAAACACAGTGCTGTCCTCATTGTGGAAAGCAATATTGAGATATATAGACCATGAGCTAAAAAATTTCTCTAGAAGAACTGAACATAAACTATAAAATGAACATAGTGAAATTCAAGTTATACATTGCTGGGTTTCTGATACAACATTATCTCTCAAACCTTTCATTGTTACATATGACAAGAGAATTTTTTTGTGTGTCCATATGGGCTGACTTCATATTTTAAGACTCTCGTTTCCTTCGAATACTGAATATTTAACATTGACGAGTATAGTAAAGATGAAGTAAACGACTGTGGCTAAAATGATTAATGTCTAATCTGAATTTTTTTTTACCCTATGCATATAGCCAGAATTTGCAAATAACTAGTAGAAAATATAAAATATATTCTCTAAGTCCAATGAATAAGTGGTCCTTAATATTCTTTGAATTTTTACTTTCTTTGGATATTTACTTACCCTCATCTTACTTTGACTTCTTCAGTATTATTTTCAAAAAACAATAACCTTAGTAAGAAAGAGTGGTTACTTAAGATTTAAGTTAAATGATCCAGAATTGATTTTATGAAAGTTTACCATATTAACTGTGTTTAAAAAGTTATGACTGTATTTATTTCTTTCTCATTTTTTAAGGTGGTCTTGTTAGTATATACCCCAATAAGTTGCATTAATAAAAAGTCATTTCTTCACATTTAAAGCCATTTCTACATTATTTCATGCACTCAAATGGTCTAGTGTGTGCAGTTGTAGTTAAGTAAGAATATGAAAGGGGAATAAATAGTTTATGAGCTGGTGGAGGAAATAAGCACATAGGGTAAATGTAATTCAATGTGAAATGTGCAGTGATAGAGTTATATACAGCTGAGATGCAAATGTTCAAAATGTTCTCCTTTGGAGACTGCTGTTAGTTTTTTCCTACTGAGTCTTTCCAGCTTGGAGTACTTCATGCTAGCCTTGGTTCTCTAATTGCTGTATTTACTTCCTTACTGCCTAAGTTATTTTGAAATAACTTTGATTCCAAAACTCACCTAACCACTTTAAATTAATGCTGTGTTTTTCTACATCTCATTACAGTGCTAACTTTAGTAACTTGGAACGATCTAGTCTCTGATGACACAGTTGAATCTGAGGTAAAATGAAGGTGGTTTGCTTCAATGCTGTGAAAAGATACCTTTCTTATATGTGATTATAAATTAGCTTGATTCCTTTCAGTTATTAAGTATAGAATATTATTGGTGCTGTAAAGCTTATTTTATGGGGTTGAGTTAACTGCAAAGCTAATGCAGCTTTAGTTACACAGCCCCTTCCAGATAGTAATAGTAATAAAAGTGCACCAGAGCAGTAGTAAACATGTTTTTAAACATTATTTTGATCATTATAATAGAATATCTACTATAGGAAGGCAGTAGGGATTAGAGGATTTCACGTTTGAATTTAAAGGTTCAGTCGTGGGTCCACAACTTGTTAGCTGTTTAATCTTAGAAGAGTTACTTAACCTTTCTTTACATGCAAAATTAGGATAATCAGTGTCATGCAGTTGTGATAATATTAATATATAAGAAAAACAATCTACTTTTCAATGACAAAAATGACAGTGCTAGAAACTACAACAACTTAAGTCTGGGAAGAAAATTTGTTTCCACTCCAATATGTATTGTAAGATAAAATATTCTATTTTTATATGAGGCACAATGCTGTCCTGAATGTGGAAAGCAACACTGAGATGTATAGACCATGGGCAGTTAAAGATTATTTTGTGTATCTTCTCTTTTATTAAAGTAATTTACTTAGAAGGGCATTTCTTACAAAATTAGTGTACATAGTACCACTTACTTTTGGCAATACAAAGGAAGTGAGAGGTTTGATCTCTGACAACGGAGAGGTGGAAAATTGTTAGTCCAGAAACAACTTGATAAGAAACTTAAGAAAATGTACTAGTAACCCTAATTATTGATATGGTCACACATTCTGAAGACATTGGAGGAACAGAAATAGTCACTGTAGGGATGGATTAAACTGAATCCCCCGGACAAAATGAGAAGTACTAAGACTTGAAGGATGTTTCAGTTATGTATTCGCAAAGACCCTTTTCAGTTGGTGGGAAGAGAAGCAGAAGCAAGATAGATGTATAGAAGGAAGTAGGAAAATTAATAAATGTAAAGAAAAACTTTCTAATGTAAAGAGAGAAGTTAAAATATATCAAATGAGATGTAAAGGATTCTGAGAGACACATAAAGAATTGGGATTCTCTTCAAAACCAAGATGATAATCAGTTCATTTCAAGATTAGATAGCATTTAAGATGAGGGCAAGCCCCAGTTTTGCCCCTAACTGTGAATTGGGAAAGTCAATTCCTCAGCTAATTAATCTCTGAAGCAAGAGAGTTAAAATCAATAAACATAAAGGATTTTTGGGAGGAGGGCTGTTAATCCACTGTAATTCAATGATTGTGTGTGTTATGAGATTTTCATAAATGGAAAAATTGAAAGAAACAGAATTGTTGGTGTTGACAGCTAAGTCTAGGACAGATTCCACCAAACAGAGATAATGAGACAAGAGATCCCATTCATAGCATCTGGGGAGGCTGTGGAAAGAGCATGGACTTGTTACTACTACCCTGTGTTTCCCTGAGCAATCCAAAAACCCTTCCAAGCTTCCATTTCTTTCCTTGTAAAATAATGATATTAATTACTATTTTACAGTTTTTTTTTGTAAGAAAGAAAGAAAACTATGTAGATTTAGGAGTCAAAATAATTTCCTACATATCTTTAAGTATGGTTGCTTACATATTTTTAATGCTTAGGTTCAAGAAATATCCGAAGAGAAAAGTCATTTGAATTTTGTATAAATACACATAGGTATGATTAGTCCAGTTTTCCAAATATAAGGAAAATCACTTATTTCACTGGCACAAGCTTGTAAATTTGATGATAATGAGATATTTCCTTGTCTTGTCTTTTCATGGTCTTATTTTACTTGCACATATTTAAAGAGATTTCCTGTTTTGGGTCTTTTTATTATATTGTGCTTTGCTTTGTCTGACAAAGGAAGTCTTTAATGTCCTTGTACAGAATTATTTAGAGCATTGATTATATTTTGGTAGGAGAGATGTTCAACTATTCTTTTTGAATGCCATGTGATTGCAAAATGGTATAGATATATTCCTTTGAAAATAGTATGTTCCTCTGATTTTCTTTTTTCACATTTATTGTATGTCTTGTTACTTAAAAAATAATTTTATGAAAGTGGCTCATGCTGCAAATATTATGCCTAACACAAACTCATCAAAACAAATAGAAACTGCAGTCTTTTAAACTGTGAATTGTCAATAGATTTTACAGGAAATATAAAAAGATTTCATTTCAGTTTTCAAACATTTTACAGACTTTTTTCCTACAAGTGATATTTAGATATATTATAATATTTTGGCTTGTCTAGTGTGACAGTAAAAGTTATTAAGTAAACACATTTTATGATTAATATGGTGAATTATGTGCCACTTTAAATATACATATATATGCTTTGTACATGTAGATCCAGTCAAAATCTTCCTCAAATATTTACTGATTATTTTACTATTGCAGAAAACTTAATACAGTAAAAAAATTGGAAGAAATAAATCTCACAAAAAATAGTCTTTTTTCAAAAAAAAAATGTGATAAGACTATACTGATTTTTGAGGAAAAAAAGAAGGTGGAAAAAGCCACAAAGCTGACAGGAGAGGGAGCTGATAGAAAGGAATTTTACACTGTTCTATGAGGAAGTGATTAAATAACTATTCATATCATGAGATACTTAAAAAAAAAAAAAATGACCAGAGTTGCTATTTCACCTGAAGCAAAGGTGTCTTTTTATCTTTTCTGCATGTATTTGTCTTATAAGATAATAGGCTTTAGATATAAATGCATGGTTGATCTTGCCAGATTGAATACTGAAATGCCATTTATTCAAAAATATATAGTTGCTTTGATAAATATTTATTTAGAAGAAAGAAATGACAGTGTTCTCGTTCTCATTACTTCTCTTCTTTAGATACTCTGATGATCAAATGTCTCCTACATATGAGAACTTCAATAGATGTTTTAACGTTAAGACAGCTATCTTGATTTATTTTCAAATTAACTACCTTTTCTAAATGTAATCTCTATTTGGTTGTTTGTCTTTAGTTAATGTTTAGGCAAATGGTCTGAGTCCATTTTTTTTATATGAAGCAATAACTCTATTATTAGTTTCTTTTAGCCTTTTATTTCAAACACATTAGGGTAATTCAAGTTTTCTCATGAGGAAAAAGAAAACTCAAATAACAAATAAATATATCTTCTTGTCTAGCTTTTTTCTCCTAGGTAAAAATAATACATTGTTTTAAGGAGTAATTTAAAGAGGCATTGTTTCGTAGAGGAATTACTTTCCAATAACAAAAGATAATTATAACTTTTTTTCCAACCATTCATTGATAAAGAATGGAATGCTAAGAATGACTTTTAATAGAATTCTGAGATATTTTTGTGAGATTAGAAATGATATGCTCTGTTGGTGTTTTGTCAGCCTGATAACCACATGACAAAGCAGCTAGCACAAGTCAGAATCTTGATCAAATGAATACTGTTGTCATCATCTGTTTTTTTATCCTAACACTGAATTGACAATGAGCAGTATAAAAATCATATAATAAAAGCTGAATCTCTGCCCTAAAATTTCTTCTAGTTCTACCCTTCAGAAGTAGCCATTATCAACAGGCTTTTGTACATGCATCCTTCAGAAAATGTTGTATCTTTATTTTGTTTTTCTTAAAATAATTTTGGGTGCATTGTTTATCAGTTAATTTTATATGCAAAGAAAAATAAGTATGAAATAAAAATTCTTACATACGCATTTTTATGTAAGTGTAAGTAGATCTAGAAGTAAAATTGCCAGGTCATTGAGAATGCGCATTGAAAATTTTGGTTTTACTGCCAAATTGCTCTCCACAGGGATGATTCTAATTAGCACTCCCACCAACAGTGTTTTTAGAATGTCTATCTCTCCATATTTTGAACATTCTCATATGTTTATAAAATATTTCTTTTTTTAATATTTTTATTTATTTGAGAGAGAGCGAGCAAGTGAGAGAGTGAGCACTAGGTGGGGGATGGCAGAGGGAGAGGGAGAAGCAGACTCCCTGCAGCAGAGAGCCCAACATGGGACTCCATCCCAGGACACCAGGATCATGACCTGAGCTGAAAGCAGACACTTCACCAACTGAGCCACTCAGGCGCCCCTGTTTATAAAATATTTCTTAACCTTACATTACTACTTATCCCCAACTTAACTCCATTGAGTTGATTTTTTTCTTATTCCCTTTACATACTAACTGAAACCTAGAAACAAATGGCAACAAGAAGTCAATTAAAAATGCTTTGAGTCGTTGCTCAATTTTCTAGGAAATAAAATGCACATTATGAAAAGTGAGAGATATTTGTATAAATAACATCATTTTCTTGCAAAAGATCAAGTGGGGGTATGAAAAAGAGAAGACTCTACTTGGTAGAGCAGAAAAGTTTTCAAGCAAAGAAAAAATTCTGGATAAATGAACCTTCTCACATTCAAACCAGCCTTCTAAATCTTACTCAGCCCTGGTTCAGGGCATCTCTTGCTAGAATAACATCTCCAAATTGTGTTTTGTTTTTTGTTTGTTTGTTTTTAATTATTTTACAGCTAATTATGATGTATAATGAAAAGGAAAATTTTCTAATGAATGGTGATGTACCATACATTATGTTTGAATTTCACCATTGAATCAAATCACAGGTAGCATTAAGTAAAATGACACATCAATAACAAATAAATTATAAACTTAATTCTTAGTTTTAGTTATCATATAAAATTCTATTTCAATTCATCAAATTAATAACTAGCTAAAATGTCATAGATTTCTAACCAGATACCAAAGTTGGTATAAGAATAAATAATTAGGGGCACCTGGGTGGCTCAGTCAGTTAAGAATCTGCCTTTGGCTCAGGTCGTGATAACAGGGTCCTGGGATCGAGCCCCGCATCGGGCTCCTGGCTATGCGGGGAGCCTGCTTCTCTCTCTCCCACCCCCTGCTTGTGCTCTCTCTCTCTTTCTCTGTCAATTAATAAATAAAATCTTAAAAACAGAAGAATAAATAATTAATTGAAAGCTGAAAAGACATTTCCTGTATCTTTTCAATATATTTTTTAAGAACTTTCTTAGATAATTCTTTTGGGGTCTAGTTTAAATAAAGCAAAATGTGGAATTTAAGAAACAAAACAAGTGAACAAAGGCAAAAGTGAGAGAGAGAGAGAGGGAGAGAGAGAGCGAGAGAGGCAAACCAAGAAACAGACTCTTAAAATATACAAAACAAACTGATGGTTACGAGAGAGGAAGTGAGTGGGGGGATGTGTAAAGGGTGATGGGGATCAAGGAGTGCACTTATGATCAGCACTGGGTGATGTATGGAAGTGTTAAATCACCATATTGTACACCTGAAACTAATATTACACTGTATGCTAACTAACTGGAAATTAAATAAAAACTTAAAAAAATAAAAAAATAAAGTATAATTATCATGCTTTTAAAAATAATAGTTTAAAAAATAATGTGTTTTCCCATTTTGGTGTATATTTTGGTAACAAGATTCAAAAATTGAGTTCATAAACTCAATGTCAGAAGGTCATTAAAACATTAGCAATAAAAAAGAGTAGTAAATATATTGTAGGAGAATAAAAGAAAAGAAGGGAAATCCTAGAGTTCAATCCCAAAAAGCTAAAGGCATTTACAAACTTTTCAGATCATTAACTATATTTAAGTGGAGGTATGCTATTATCTCCTTTATTCCTGTGCTTCTTTCTTCTTTATCTTAAGATAACATTCTTTGGACCAGTTTCTTCCAAACAAGAGGTCTGTGTCACCATCAGGAAATGCTATTGAATTGCATAAAGGCTTCACATTCTAATTTTTTTTCCCATCACTAGATAAACGCAGAAAAGTCAAGCTGCTGTTCATCATATTTTTTCTGCCTCAATAGAAAATACTAAAAGTAAAAATCAAATGGAAGACCGAGAATTCTTTTTGAAATCAGGGAAAAAGAATTCCCAGTTGTCAAACACAAAACCACTGACTAGAATCATAAAAATTCCAGGGCACACAATTAAAATTATCTTCTCATCTCTGAGATTTTACAGAATGGTGGGCAGTTGCCCAATAAAAGAAAGGATGAGTTAATGTGCACACTTGCTGCAGAGTACTGAATCCAAAAGCAGAAACGAAACCAAGTGATAGATGAGCTTCTGCGGTCCTTGTGGTAAGAAATAGAGGGCCTGGAGAAATCAGTAGTACTCTACCAAATATTTAAAAGGAGTGTTTCATGGCATCCCTAAACTATGAAAAAAAGTCAGGGATTTCTATATTAAAAAAATGTAGCATCTCAGATTATCAAGAAAAAAAACTCAAGTAAATTTAATGTACGCATTATAATTTGTTCAGCAATTTGAGGCAGTGCATTTTTTAGAATGGCACTGGGATGGGGAATTCATCCTGCATTTGGTTTCAGTTTCAAAAGGCATAAAACCAATTTGATAAGAAAAATTAGCCCACAAGTATTTGCTCAGTAGCAGAGGATCGGAATTTGGAAACTTTGGGCTACAATTACCAAGGCACAATTTAGGGAAAACTACTAAAGAAAAAGGTGAAAGATTATTAGGTATGACACAAATATATGTAAACTTTGAGAGAAAATAAAATGTAATTTGAGAACTAGAACCAAAATCATTTTTTTTTAAAGATTTTATTTATTTATTTGACAGAGAGAGAGCACAAGCAGGCCAGGGGGAGCAGCTGCAGAGGAAGAAGCGGGCTCCCCGCTGAGGGGACTCCATCCTGGCACCCTGGGATCATGATCTGAGCTGAAGGCAGACACTTAACCAACTGAGCACCCAGGCACCCCAACCATTTTGTTTTTATATTTATATGTTTTTTTTTAATTCCAAGTACTATGAAAACTCTCAAAAACTGAAGGCATAAAATATTATTGGACTTGAAAAACACCCCTATAGCAAAGGTTTATCATGAAAATAATTATATAACTTATATCAGATATAAAATAAATATTGTACCCACCTAATTAGCATAATCCTGTTATTAGAAAATATTAGGTGTCATTATTCTAGACTTTATATTTAGCAATTAACTGCACTTTTTTTTAAAAGATTTTATTTATTTATTTGAGAGAGAGAGTGAGCAAGAGAGAGAGAGCACACAAGCCAGGGGAGGGGCAGAGGGAGAGGGAGAAGCAGACTCCCGGCTGAGCAGGGAACCCAATGCAGGGCTCCATCCCAAGACCCTGAGACCTGAGCCAAAGGCAGACGCTTAACTGACTGAGCCACCCAGGCACCCTACAATACCCACTATTTAAATGGTTTTGCTGATTGATATATAGAGATATTATATATGCATTCAACTGCCTTTTATGGTAAAAAAAGAAAGAGCTATCACAAATCTGAAGTATTTATTATTAACATTTCATTAGTCACAATTTGAGAGCTTATTATAAATTAAAAAGTAAAACTGCTGGGATACCTGGGTGGCTCAGTCGTTAGGCATCTGCCTTCTGCTCAGGTCATGATCCCAGGGTCCTGGGATCAAGCCCCACATCGGGCTCCCTGCTCAGCGGGAAGCCTGCTTCTCCCTCTCCCACTCCCCCTGCTTGTGTTCCTTCTCTCGCTGTGTCTCTCTCTGTCAAATAAATAAATAAAATCTTTAAAAATAATAATAATAAAACAGTAAAACTGCAAAATGTAATTAATACCCTTCCAGATAATCTAATAATAATAATATTAATGAGCAATTTAGGAGAAACTGAACCAAATCTAAAAAGAGAGAGAAATGTAACTTTGTTTTAACTTAGTTTTCTCAAATTTAAAACTCTCTTTCTCATTTCTTGTTTATTCAGTGAGAACACAAAACTTAATAAGACATGAGCCCTCCTAGGCCTTGGATTTTCAGAACAACACCTTATATTTCACGGAGTACTAACTCTATCATATTAGAATAATTAGAAAGTATACTAACTAAAGATCAGGTGTGATATATTTAGCTAAAGAAGAATAAAAAAAGTATAATGCCTTATAATTAGGGAATGGTCATTTGATGTAAATGAAAAATAATTCAGGGCTCAAGGAGATACCTCTATAGAAGAAAGGAAAGTGTCTGGCTAAAATGGTGTTGGGGGGTGCCTGGGTGGCTCAGTCATTAAGCGTCTGCCTTCAGCTCAGGTCATGATCCCAGGGTCCTGGGACTGAGCCCCACATCAGGCTCCCTGCTCTGCAGGAGGCCTGCTTCTCCCTCTCCCACCTCTCTCACTGTGTCTCTGTCAAATAAATAAAAATAAAATCTTTAAAAAAATAAAATAAAATGGTGTGGGGCCTGACACCAAAGGGAGCTATGGATCTTGAGAAATTTAAATGTAAATGAAAATAGCCTACAGGGAGATTGCTATTTTAGAAAGTAGCTAAAACATAGTTAGCATTTATTTCTTTAATATAAAATGTAATATTAAATATTTTTCACATTCATTTTTTTTTACTCACACTCCTCTGACCCATATTAAAATGAAGATAATATGAGTTGAAAGACAGAAAAGATATTAGAATTTAGGTTCAAACAACTAAAGATCTGAATTTCTTTTTTTTTTTTTGAAAGATTTTATTTATTTATTTGACAGAGAGAGACACAGCAAGAGAGGGAACACAAGCAAGGGGAGTGGGAGAGGGAGAAGCAGTCTTCCCACCAAGCAGGGAGCCCGGTGCAGGGCTCGATCCCTGGGATCATGACCTGAGCTGAAGGCAGACGCTTAATGACTGAGCCACCCAGGTGCCCCAAGATCTGAATTTCTAACATTGATTCAGAGTGACACCCACAGTAGCCTGTCTGCTCTCTCTCTCTCTCTCTCTCTTTTTCTGTCTTTCTCTGCTTCTCTCTCGATGTCACTCCCTCCCTTTCTCTCCATATGGATGGAGAGAGAGGGAGATACCATACATAGAGTATACATACTATAGTGTAGAGTATGACTATCTGAGCTGCCTTGATGTTCTGATGATAAATGGTACAATGTAAGAGAACTGTGTTAATGTCTCTAAACATTGCAATTATTATGTATTTTTAAATGATTAACCACAACAAGATGAGTATGAGTGAATTTAGAATTTTTTCAGTGTACTTGAAACCAAAAAGTAATTGATATCAATAATAACAGCTAATATTTATTAAGGACTTATCATTTTCATAGCCTGTTCTATTCCGGTCTTCTACTCTAACTTGTTCTTCCAAATGAGTAAAATAAATATGTAATAAAATTATCAATAGAAAGAAATGGTAATACATGAGACTGACTTTTATCATTTAATCTTGGCAAAAAACTAACAAGAACGGGTTTGTGTGTATGGTATGTCTTTTAAAATAAGGACATTTAAATTGCAATGGTGAAATATAAATTGTAAAATTATGTGTAAGATAAATTGGTAATTTCACAGTTTTCTAAAAGCTCCAAAATTCCAAATGTACATTTTTTTTTATATTGAACATGGGCACATCAGTTTCCAACAATTAATCCAGTAAAAGCTAATCAAGAAATTCAGCCATCTAAGCAAAGAACTTGTTCTCAATAAGATCAACTGTTCAGCTTTTGACTTTGTGAGATTTAACCCTAATAATTAATAAGGCCTTAATTGACAGCAATGCAAATTGTGGCACAAACTATTTTCATAGCTTATAAACAAATAATGTTCTATTGTTTCTTTGCAAAACACCGCAGCTTTTAGATATATTTTCATACAATTATTTAAATTTTAAATACTTGTGAAAATTTATTTGTACTTGTGAAAGAGTACAGCTTATGGGACTTGTACATGATTTGTGCAGTTATGTTAAATGTATCTAACATATTTATAAAATGTGTATTGAAAGTTAATTCTTTTTCCATGGCTTTTCATGAAAAAAACAGCATATTTCACTTTTACAAAAGATAATTGGAAACAGAACAAGCTGTTTTACAGACATATACAATTGTAAAGCTGAAAATAATACCATGACACTCTATTTAAAGCATTCTGGGATAACTTTTCCTTTTCCTTACATTTTGCCCGGAAGTTTTCACAGTCAGTGCATAAACGAAGTCTTAAAATGATAGTACTACTGATGTCAGTTTACAGATAAAATTGAAGGTGACCCAAAACACTAAATCAATGGAGTGACTTTAAGATCTGCTCTAAGAAAGTTCAGATACTACTAAATAACCTAAGGCAGAACAAGGGTATCTTAATCCAAAGGCCATAGCGTGAATTGTGCTGGTGTTACAATGTTAGGATATCCAGTTATTACAAACAAAACAAAAAGCATATTCAACAATATTAAACAAAATCAATATCAAAATGATTCATTTTTTTCCAGTTTTTCTCTATTTTCAGGAACCATTCCTTGTGTTTACAAAATAAAAATCGTACCCAGGATCTTTATTGAAATATTTTCATATTAATTAGTTATTGCATAAGTTACCAGATAAAAAGCAGATAGAGGGGCGCCTGGGTGGCTCAGTCAATTAAGTGTCCAACTCTTGATTTCGGCTCAGGTCATGATCTAGGGATCCTGTGGGGCTCCATGCTGGGCATGGAGCCTCGCTTGAGATTTTCTCTCTCTCCTTCTGCCTTTGCCCCTCCACCATGTGCATGCACATGCTTTCTTTCTCTCAAAAAAAGATACAAACTGATTATTCATATTGCTTACACTTTGTGTTTTGTTGTCTCCTTTCTAAGTTCTAGTATATCACATGAAGCTCTCGGTTTGTCAACTCTTAAGAGACTACATTGTCCTGCAGCTTTAGTTTGGCAAAGCCAGTTTTTTATTAATGAATGATACATCATAAAATTCTGTAACATTTTAAAAGGAATTCAAAAGGAATTTAATGAAATCAGACTGCCACTATGGCATTAGTTATATCCTAAGTCCACATCTTAAGCAGAGATGGCTTCTAGTCTGCTGAAATTCACAAGAAGTGCCTCATCCTTCAATCTTCTTTAGTGTGCCTACATGGTAGAAAGTTGGACTGAAAGCCTATGATAGCATTCTTGCAAACACTGCTAATTTTATGTAAATGCATGATAAATTTTAATTTTGCTGCTTCTGCTGCTGTTTTAATCCGTCTCCCTCTCCTTTCTGGAAGAAATTTCAGAAGCATGGTGATAGCATGTACCACAACTACTCTATGTGGTGTACTGGTTAACAATAGTAATGCTGGAGCCAAATCACCTGGGTTCAAAATTCAGTGCTTCCATTTGAATATGTTATATTTTCTTTGCCTCATTTTCCTTATCTGTAATGACCTGAATTACTTAGTAAATTGAAGGTGGCTTTGCAAAATTGACTTAACTTTATTTGCATATTTACCTGAGCTAGGTAGAGAAGTAAAACAGAAAAGTAAAGGTATAAGGTATCTGATTTTTACAGAAATTCTCTTGCCGTCTTTTGAAATATGACATAAATGGACATATTCTCCTTTCCTGACTACAGTCCATGGTTACCCTGATTCCTTTGTGGGCCAGTTACTCCAGAAATGTATTAAAAATTTATTCATCATTGCAGGGTGAAAACTTCCACGAAACACATTAAAACACACACACACACAAGACCTGAAGATAAATAAAGAATAGAAAGTGAAAGAACAGAGACAAACTAATAACAGTTTTCTTCAAGTTCCAGTATGTATAATTCCATATATACAGGTCTCTCTATATCCATATCATCAATTATTTAAATAACACTGATAAAAAAGACTGAAATTTTATATTTTCACTTAGTCACAACCCTATATGACTCTGACCCTCTCTATTTCCAGTTTCCTATTTTCAAAAGGAAATAATAAAGTCTTGTTTGTTCTGTTACTTGTTTTATTTCCAAAGAATGGGTGATGTTGTGAATCTAGTTGATGGTGAGAGTATTATGCAATGAATTAATTTCTATGATAACTACTTTTTTTTGTATAGCAGAGTAAACAGCCATTAATTTAAAACTTGTAAGTTGGAAATCTGGGGAACATTGCAGTTGAGCTAGTAGAAACACATTCTTTCACTATGTGATTACTTCCATAATTCTTGAGTATGGAGAATTACTGCCAAACAAAATAGTCAACTTTCCCCGATGAGATATACTCACTGACACTTTAGTAGAAAAAAAAGTAGAAAATGAAAACATGAAAAGAATATGCATTTTTGAGAATATAATTGGAAACACAAATGAAAGCAATTTATGGATTTTGTTTTTATTTTTAAGAAAGTACAGAAGAAAGGTGGAAAATAAATTTATAATATTTTTATTATTTGAACTATATCAGCTTTTGTATAGTAATTTGGTGGAGAATGTTCTATTCTTTATTTAGATTAACTCAGCTATTTGTATTTGTCATAAAAGAGTTCTCCTATATCAGAATATTTCAAATAAAAAAAGAATTAGAAAGCCATACATTGAAGACATAAAAATTTATTTTTAAGTGGAAAGAATAAATCCAAATGTATAAAATACATATACACGTAGGTTAAGATAGTTGTGTTAGTTTTGGTGAAAAATAGGCTTTTTAATGGTAACCTAAAACATTTCTAAGTCTTATTTACATGGTTAATATTTTAGTGCTTTGCATATATTTAGCAATTTGTAAACTTGAGGGGGATCTCAGAGTTTCGAAGTTTTCATTCTTTTCTCAAGAAATAATCTTGGAATTAAAAATAAATATATTTTTATATTAAATAATGCTTTTTGAATTTAATATATTCATTAAAACATTTTTTGAATCATAGCTTGCTCCCTTAAATGAATCTGTGTGTAACAATTATTAACCTACACATGTATGCTAATATTACATGAACACACACGTATCATACATGTGTATACACACATGTGCTTGCATGTATATCAGTATCATGCATGCATATTCATATTACATAATATTCAAGTTATATCATAACTCAAGCTCAGAATATCACTTAACATGGCCAAAGCAGTTATAGGAGGATAAAATAAAACAGCCATTAAAAATATACCAGAAATAATAATTTCCTGACTTTCACTATATTAGTGTTTTAGGACACCTGTATATTTTTCTCTTGCCTCATATTATTCTTACTAATAAGCCAAATCTATTAGCCAAATCTCCTTTGTTGTAATGTATTTGAAGGAAAGCATTTCTAATTGTACAATTTCATGTAATTCAGTGGCATGGCGTCAGAGTACTTGGTCCCAAAGGGAAAGAGAAAAAAATAGCTGAATCATTAATGCCATCCAGAATTTTTTCCCTTTTGAGACTTACTTAATTTTCATATCTATAATGACTGCAGTCAATGGTGATATATCTGAAAGTATGTATGGCATTCATTTTGAATATTCAGCATATCATTCATAAACTTTCCTGTGGTGATATCATTTAGCATGCCAAAAATCACCAAGGGGAGTTGCATTACTAGAAACAAGCCTGGTTTATTTTTGTAAATTTATTTTACTTCAACAGTCAACAGTGGGTATTGATTAGCCACTGTGTTGAGAGCATTGCACTGTATATTGTGAGGAAGTCATTACAAAGGAAGTAAAATATTTGCTCAAAGAATCACTTACTTATCATCTAATGAAGGAAAGAAGGAAAACTTTATACAAATGATTAGTTATCGGTCAACCCATTTACTCTTTATTCATTCATTTATTGAAATTTACTGTGTACTTATTTTTTTTTTTTTTGGCACTGGAGTGTATACAGATACACAAGAAACTGTACCATTCAAAAGTCACAGTGAACAGACGAGTTGTAATACAACCACCCACAGAATAGCAGAAGAACAATTTATTATGACTAGGAGTGTTAATGGGAAAAGTAGCTTTTGAAAGTAGTCTTTAAGAATGAATTGGATTTTGAGCATTGGAGATTGGAGAAAGTAAAGTTCAGTAGAGAAAATGCCATAAACAAAGGCACAGAGTTTTGCAAGAGCAATCATGCTAAGGCAATTGTGAAACTGCAAAGAGTGGTTTAGCATGACAGAAAGAAATGTATGATATTGAGGAGGCAGACAAAACTGGAGATATATGGTTATATATATAGGAATATAGTATTGTGTATATAATACATGTTAACTATATACACATTTATATATACATACATATACATGCACATATACATACCTGCTCACATAAAAGATATTTAGTTTCAGTGGGTAGACTCTGTTGAGTAAAATGGATGTTGAATATAATGGATACTTGTTAGAAGTTTTAATTTAGTTAAAAAGCTAACAAATTGCCTATTTTTTTTAAGAGAGAGCATCTCCCCCGCATCCACACCCCTTTACGTTTCAATACAGCCATTCAGCAAAATGATCTTTCTATTTATAAAAGAAAATGTTTAAGGCAAATTTGCTATGTATTACTACTTCACCTATTTTTGGCTTACAGTTTTTCACAAAAAGTGAGGAAAAGAGCTGGATTCACATCTACTTCAGATCTACTCCTATATGTGTAAAATTTTCAATAATCCTATTCTTTAATTCTCTAGTGAACTAATTATTTACAACCTGAAGTCACATTCAATCTATTTTCATAGGAAACAATTTAGGATAATAGTTAAAAGACTATGCCAAACATGTACATTTTTTCTAAACGCTTTTGGGTTCATCTGCAGTTTGTGGGCTTTTAAGTCATTCCCAAGACCTTTTCATTCCACTTTTCAATTTTATTTTCCCTTTTTTGTATCTGTGATTTCCATACTAATTGACATAGATATGAGAACCCTAGACTGTATGTTTCTGAAATTATTCTAAATAATTGTCTAAGTTTCTCTTTGTCTTGTTTGGACTTTGGAAAGTTTCTCCATAAGGGTATTTCCCAATTTTGAAGGCAGTTTTATTTACCATGTCATTGAACTTTGCTTTTCGCTGATCGTAAGAAAAGGGGAATGGGACAGAAAAAGAAGTAGAGGCAGCCAGGTAATAAGGAGCATAGAATGAGGGAAGAAGACTAGTAAAATAAAGCCATTAGGCTTAAGTTGAGGTGGGAGGATTTAGGTGAGAGTTTTCAGTTTTCCCCATGCTTTTGTTTGCTTTGACCAAGGAATATTTTAAAGAAGCAATCTTGGATCCTGAGCCTTTGGGAAACTTTCTTTATGAATAAAAACCAATAAATCAATCAAACAGAAGTATTGGATGTCTGTTTTCTTTCATTTTAAGGTGCCTCTCAAATGAATAATTTTGTTCATATCTAAAATTCCCCAATGGCTACTGTAAATCTAATTTTTTGGTATAATTATACCATTCGGAAAAAATAATTACAAAAATTTGAAGTTTAGTGGTGAGGGTGTAAGAACTTAGACTGGGACAGACCCTCATGGTCTAGACACACAGAGTTCAAGGGGTGGCATACTAGTAATTGTTTTGAAGGACGCCTTAAGAGTAAATAGTCATTTGGATCAGCCCAGCTGAATATCTATTTTTCTTAGAAAATATAACTTATATGAGGGGTCATTGTGTAGTGTATTGCTCAGACATGTTAGGAAGTTCCTGAAAGAAAGTTATTTGCAAGTTCATTTTCTGAGCTAAAAATTTCTGGAATAGAAGTCATGCTAATAATAATGTAGACCAATAATTCAAAAACTTAGCCTTAAATAACAATCACTTGGAAGGCTTATTAAAACACATAAGCTGGGCCCCATTCCCAGAATTCAAAACATCTGAGCTGGGGCCCTAGAATTTATATTTTCCACAAATTCTTAGGTGATACCAATATTGCTGATCTGTGAGGACACTTTGAGAACCACTAATGTAGACAGTCTTACTCATTAACCATAGTAAGGTGTATGGCTAGTGATCATTTAAGGAAGAATAAATATGACTTTGAATGTCAATAAAATTGTTTTAATATAGCTCATACTCATCAGTGTGTAATATTCAAGATGTTTATTGCTTAAGAGAAGGATATTGGAATCTTACTGTTCTACATAACTAATTTTAAGGTATGCCAATTTTATGTCATTCCTCTAAATGGGAAAGAGTTCAATTATCACAGTATAATTCATGCTGATTTCCTAGATATCTTTTATAATATGAAAATAGATCAGTCAATAAGTGTTAATATGAACTGACTGAAGAGATCTGCACATTGGCTCTGGATCAGTGTTATACCCAGTACAGGTTTTGTCAATATATGCTACTCCCTACCAATCCCATTTTCTCTTTTTGTCCTTCATTGTTTAATGTTCTCATAACCTCTAAGATGCACATTTAAATGCTTGCCATGTCCCAGTTCTTACTGATCAGACTTATTATCATTTTATAAAAAATGCAGGCACCCCTAGTTAAGCGTTTACTTTGTCAATTCGAGGGCATTAAGCATGCTGCCCCTAAACTGGGTCCATACTAACTTATTGTTAGAATGAGAATGAGTCTTGCCCTGAAGGGATCCTTTTAAACTCACTGTTGGGCTTGAATGCATTTTTGCCCTTAGGCTCTCTCTGTTCCTTCAGACTGATCATCCAGGCTCCAGTGAATGTTGCCTTTGGGTTGTCTCCTTCAGTTTCAATTTCAAGGCTTGTGCGCATTTTACCCTCAGGTTTTCCCTTTTCAGTTTCTGTATGAGGGTTTAAAGGCCCAGTGGCTTTAAACACTCTCTCATTGCAATATTTTCCTGTTTCATACTTCAGTAACATAGATGTGGACTGCTGTTTCATTGATCTGATTTTCCCTTATAGGAATTTTAATATCCCCTCTTTTTATTTATCAGGGCTTTTTTTTTTTAATGTTATACTTTATTTCAAACCTTGGACTTATTCAGTGGTAAGTTATGTAGCATACAATCACCCATCTCACCAAATACGTAGTTTCTACTAGAAGAAATTATTTGTACACCTACAGTATTTAACCAGTCAACATATTGGTGATAAAAAAAGTTGTATAATTGTTTTATTTTTTTTATTTTTTTTAAAGATTTTATTTATTTATTTGAGAGAGAGAGAGAGAATGAGAGATAGAGAGCATGAGAGGGAAGAGGGTCAGAGGGAGAAGCAGACTCCCTGCCAAGGAGGGAGTCCGATGTGGGACTCGATCCCGGGACTCCAGGATCATGACCTGAGCCGAAGGCAGTCGCTTAACCAACTGAGCCACCCAGGCGCCTTGTATAAGTGTTTTAATTTAAGCAGAAGGTTTTCAGGTAGCATGCTGAAATAATACAAAGCTGAGAACCATGTTTCAAAAAATACAGCTAAGGGAAGGTCTAGGAATCCGATCTAGACAGCTGGAAACACAGACATGAACATGCTAGTGGAAGAGCCTGGTTAGGGCATAGCTAATGCAGATGCTGGACAATGAAGCCACACTCAGAACTGATGTCAGTAGATGCTGGATGTCACCACCATCATATTGAAATAATTATTACAATTTTCTCCCTCTGAATCACAGCTTCACATCCAGGTCTCAGCTGAGAACATCAGATTGGCTGCACTAAGTCTGTCCATCCCTATTGGCTTGCTCAGTGGTGGAAGTGGTCCAACTAACATTCAAGGCTTATATGATGGCCCACTCCCAGCACCAGAGGTGATTCAGATATTGTGTCAAAGAAAACATGATTGTAAAAACATGGAAAATATTAACCAGGTCTTGTCCTATACATAAATAAGTAATACCTTATATGGGGGCACCTGGGTGGCTCAGTTGGTTGAGCAGACTCTTGATTTCGGCTCAGGACATGATCTCAGGGTCGTGAGATAGAGCCCCATGTGGGCTCTGTGCTCAGCAGGGAGTCTGCTTCTTTCCCTCTCTCTCCTTCTGCCCCTCCCCTGCTCATGCACTCTCTCTCTAAAATAAATAAATAAATCTTAAAAAATAGTAATACCTTATATGAACTTCAACAGGGTTTTACTTTTGAATTTAACTTACCATTCTGTAGGACTGATAATTATTTTTCTTTTTCCCTTTCCGGCTGCCCAACATCATTTTTCTCTTTGTTCTCAACTCTTCTAGAATATAAGGTAAATTATGGACACTACCTGTAGGCCAGATTTCAGCTTATCACTAAACTGACAAGCATGAGCAGCCTCGAGAAGCACAATTTAATCTGGTCAGAGATAACTTAAATTATTCTCTCTCTGGGGATAGATAGTTGTGTTGCCTTTGAAATGATTGAAGAATTCTGTACACCACTGTATATTCTTATGTTGTCTTTAGTGAGCCTGATCTGTTTAGCCTGAAATTTTTTTGTAAAAGTCATTTATCTCTTTTTTGCAATTTCCTGGCTTTCATATAGTTCTGAATATGTCTACCCCAAAGTCCGTATATAACCAACACAATACAGATTTATTTATTTTTTCCACAAATATGTTAAAAGGTTGGCCTTATAATAAGTAATATACTTTGCTTATTTCAGGCAGAGAAATTCTTTGATTCTTTCTGGTCCTTTCTAAGTGTGCCTTTAAGTAACAGAGGATATATTTCTACACAAAAAAGAAACTCACTTTAACCTTACAAGCATTTCTAGGTGAATAAAACACCAGAGAATGGATTATTTGATTCAATTATATGTGATTCAATTACATATTTCACTGAACATATTTTTAAGTATAATTTTTACTTTTTTATTTTTTTTAAGATTTTATTTTTAAGTAATCTCTACACCCAATGCGGGGCTTGAACTCACAATCCTGAGATCAAGAATCGCATGCTGTACTGACTAAGCCAGCCAGTTGCCCCTAAGTATAATTTTAAATTCTGATTTACTTCATTATTCAGCAAACACTTTAGTGTTTACTTTGTGTCAGTCACTGTTCTCAATGTTGAGGATAAAATATTGAAAAAAGGTGAAAAATACATCTTAGAAGGGCTGTCAGGCATATATCATAAGTAAGTGAAACATAAATATGATTATATTTATGTATATGGTCACAAATCCTGAGGAGAAAATGTGGGAAAGGGACTTGGCAGTATTGAGAAAGGTGGGATAGAAATGATTAAAATTTTAGCTAAAGAGAAGTTAACATTTAAGTGTAGACAGTGAGGGAGCAAGCTATGTGGATATAAGAATATTCTACATAGAGGAAGCAGGGTACAAGAGATCCTAGGCAGGAATTTCTTTAGTTTTTCCTAGGAACATAAAGAACACATATTTGGTTGAATAAGAGTAAGTTTTGGAGTTTAGGGGAAGATGAGGGGATGAAGTCTAATAGAAAACTTGGAAGTCATTATAATGACACTGGGTTTTACTCTAAGTGAGATGGAAAGGTCTGGAGGTTTCTCTGAGTAGAAAAAGTTGTATTCTGACTTACACTTAATAGCACAACTCTAGTTCCTAGGTAAAGCATAAATTATGGGGAGAATGGGCAAAGGCAGGAACGTGCAGAATACTAAGAAGGCTACTGCAGTATTCAAGCGAAAGATAATGGGGACCTTGACTAGATGGTGCCAATGGAGGTGGTCAGATTCTGGGTATAGCAATAGACTTTGCTTGCAATTATGATGTTGGCTATGAGGGAAAGGATCAAGGATGACTCCAAAGTTTCCAGCTGCAGCACATGGAGCAATGTAGCTTCCTTCCACTGAGATAATTTACAAGGAGGGAAAAGCAAGTTTGGAAGGAAAAATCAGGAACTCATTTTTTTGTACATCGGTTGTTTTAGATATGAGACAACTAAGAGGAGATGCCAATTAAGCGATGAGAAATACAAGTCTGAAATTATAGGGACAAAGCCTGGGCCTGAGATGTCAATTTGAGAGCCATATACACACGAATAATAACCAAAACTATATTCTGTTGCTGCATAACAAAAGCACCTCTGGATTAACTCTTAAATTACAAAAACCAACCAATAAACAACCCTCACAGCTTTAGAGGTAAGGAAGCTACAACTTGGAGAGCGAAATAGCTTGACTGCACACAGGGAGGAAGTTATGTGCCAGGGTTCAATTTCAGAGCACTTTGTTCTGAACACTCAGCTCCTTCAGTTACACAGATCTGCATTCTTAGCATCCCCTTGAGCTGGCTGCTCTTCCCACAGCTCCTCAAAAAGTCCACTGAGTGCCCCTCTGTTTGCTTCTCCCACTATCTGCCCCAAACTCTTTCTTCATTATTATTAATCAAAGATTGGTCCTCTTCCACTGATCTGAGCAGGCAGGAAGGCAGAAAGAGGAATGGGCAAGGTGCCACAGAGCTTAGACAGGTACTGATGTCAAGACCCTTTAGACAGTTCTAAATGATAAGCATTGAATGGGGGGTGAAGGATACCATTGGTGAGTATGGGGTGTGTGTGTTATAAATTTTTGCTTAGGAATACAGACAGTTGTTCTTTTTTTCTTTTCAAAGCAATCTAAATTAATGAAATCACAGTTAACTGCCCCTCAGGTATCTGAAGGAAAGAAATAAATAACGTTTTTTAAAAGGCAAGATAATATACTACTCCCCAGTCCTCCATTTTCCTATCAGTCCACTGTTGTCTTCTAATCATTTTTAGAATGTTTAAACTTTCAAAGCAATCCATTATGCATTATAACATGTGACTGTCATGAGATGAGGAAAGTAAAGCATAGATGTATAAAATTCATGCATTAATATAATAGGTACACAGTATATCTCCTTGTCAATTTCTCAAACCTTGAAATTTGTTGGTAAATTATTGTTTCAGGGTTTTAGAATTTATCTTTACACATTGAAGATGATAGAAAGAAATATCTCTCCTTTATGATATTTCTTTTTCTCACCTCCACCCCCATTTCCCTTATTGCCTGTTTAGGCCCAAACTCCAGGAAACCCTTCTAGGTTTTCCTTCATCCCATCAAATTCTTTCCTCCTTCATCTGCAAAGTTCCCAAACTCAAATTTCTCACTCCTTTAAGAGTGAGAAGTTAAAATAAATGTTAAAATTCAATACCTGGTTATATAATAGAAAGTGATGGGGTCTGTGATAAACTTAAGAATTTAATCTTGCTAAAAAGTTTCTCTCTCTCTCTCTCTCTCTCTCTCTCTCTGAGTTTAACACTATTTTATCCAAAATAACTGCATTCCTGGGCCAAATGTAGTCTACTGCAGACTTCTATTTAGTGACCTTTCTCACATTCTTTCATGACTTTTTATTCCTAGATTAAATAAGTTTATGTGCCCATCCCTCCCTATTTTTTGGGAATTGAATCTTTTTACTTTTGTCATTATTGATTCGGATTTTCTCTGTAAGAGTGAACTTTTTCAATGGATGAGGGCCAGGGAAAATTTCTTCCTTTTTACAAATACTTTTCTTTCACAAATACTTTTATGATGCAATGTGCCATTGGCAAATTGCTCATACACATCAAACATGTTCCTCCATGTGCTATTACATACAGTTTACCAAGGACTCGCACAACACAAACATACAAAACCAAACCAGACATATGGGAATAAGCATTATTGCTTATACAAGTCCATCAGTCCTTTAAATGAAGGAATCTGGGGCTAGACTCTGGGGCTTAACATTCAATTAAGGTAGTATTTTGGAGAAAAGCCCCTTCTTTGCCTCAGTCCCTTCCAACTCTACTTCCTTCCTTGCCCCCTTCCTTCCTTTCCTCCTCTTGTGCTTTCTTTTCCTTTATTTCAGAAACATCATGCTTATTGTAGTCATTTGGGCTAAGTATCTAACCAAGCCATTTAACAATTTAACAATTTAAGGACATACACTAGGAGGACTGGTTCAATTCTTTTTATTAGTCTAATAGGTAATCCTCATTAATAAATTTTTTCTTAGACTTTCTTGTCCTTCATTATCATAAAAACTAGACATAGACTACTATTTTACAAAAAGCTTGAACTATTGCTTAGTAGAAAGGGAAATTTACTTTATTGTTTCTCTGGTATGCTCTGTGATGTTCCTAGTAGAGTTTGTGTCCATTACCAGCATGAAAACAAATTTAAAATTAATATGATTTATTTCAGGCTAGTTCTCAAGCTAAATGTACACAGGATATGATAAATAATTTTGTTCAGTCACTTATGTGTCTGAATGACCAGTTTTTTTTACTCTAAAACATTTGCAGCCCCCTTTACCACTCATTCAGAATTATCATGTGGAATTCACACACTTTTCGCATTCTCATTAAAAGCATTACAAGAGCCCTTACTGCCAAGTATTATTGACTTTCCTGTAACATCCTATTCAAAACAGTCTGTATTCTGAGTTTCCAGTCTCTCTATTAATATTTCTATTAATATCTCTATACAGTCTCATCTCCTCTCATTAATAATGTCATATATACCACTTCCCACATGCTTATTTTTCTGGTTTGCAAAATATGAGCATAAGGTTACATATATAATTCAAATATAATTTCATAGCAAGATATATGTTTTGTATGTATTGTCCACTTACTGCTTTGAATTTCCATTAAAATATTGAAATTTAACATTAGAACATATTCTACTACAATGGTTAAAGTTAAATTCAGAAATGTAAGAGAGAGAAAAAGATTGGTTTAAATTTTACACCAGTAAATATGGGCTTATAGATAAGCTCTTTGTTGGACATAAGGAATTTTATTTTATTATGTACAACAAAAATAAATCTAATATTCGACTATAACATTAGAAAATTACAATACCTTTGAAGAAAAATATAAAATAAATAGAAATATTTTAAACTAAGAAGTATGTGCAATCTTAAGCATATGTATATGTGTGCACAATGGTATATTAGCTGAGAAAGTTATTTGTAAAATCTAGATTTACAAAGGAAATAGAAAGTCCATATATCACACAACTGAAAACCAAATGACACTAAAGCTATCGTAGTTGGAAACATGGTCTGTTGTGATTAATAATTAACTGGTTTTAACCAGGTCGATCATTGGTATTAAGATGATGTGATAATAGAAGATTCAATTAGTCACAGACAGGAAGGAGAAAAATGAGCTTGATATATGAAATGATTTTTTTTTCATTATAGAGAAGCAATATAAGAAATTTACTCATATATCTAAAATCTCTTCTAAGTAGCATGTCTTTAGTGAAGGCTTTTGAAGAGGTGGCAGCAAGGGTGTTCTATCACAGAATGCATATTAAAGTGCCACCACTCGTCTCTTTCCAATATCATACAATAGCACTATTGTTCTAATATTTTTTGGGTCTCTCCCTCCAAACTTCCATTTTCCAACCTCTCTATCTCCCTTCTTCCCCATTGTCATAAGCCCATCCCAAGATTCGAGATCCTTTTTTTTTTCTTTAAGTAGCTTCGTGTATATAAAAATCAGCTTAGATACTCTGGGAATTAAGTCAATCCACCACTTGCACAGCAAAGGCCCGTGATTTGATATGTAATTACACAAATAAATTCTCCTCTGATGGCTGGGGGTTGGGTGGAGTTTGTGAATATCTACACTGTGTCCCTAACTGAGTATCACTGCATTGAAAACTTTTTATTCTTTCAAGAAAATTATGCATGAAATATGCCTCTGGAAAAAGGGAGGGTGTGTGTCTGATGGAACAGTAGTGGGAAGCCATATTAGCAGCAGTGGAAGTGAAAACCTGACCCAGCCCAAATGAGTCAGCAAAGATACCAGAAGCCTTTTGGGGTATGCTCCCCAGGAGGAGCAGAGAGGGAAGAATGGTACATGGAGAGACCTTGGCTTCTTTCTCTTGCTGCTGTAAATAGCATGTGTCTGTCTGACCTACTTCGAGTTTTTGGCCAAGTTTCTTAGCCAAGATAAAAAACGAATAATAATAATAAGGCATATTCCAAATAAGATCAATAGGCAAGGCACAATAAATGGAAAAAAAGTTATAGGCTTAAAAATGAGGTAAACTTTCAGTTGGATTTAACCTTAGAAAATGACATAATCTGTGTGAACTCATAAACTGCAAACAGATTCAGTAATTAAAATTAGTGACTTTTTTTAAAAAGATCTTGTTTATTTATTTGAGATTGAGGGGGAGCAAGAGCAGGTGGAATAGCAGAGGAAGAGAGAGAAGCAGACTCCCTGCTGGGCAGGGAGCCTGATGCGGGGCTCGATCCCAGGACCCCGAGATCATGACCTAAGCCAAAGGCAAATGCCCAACTGACTGAGCCACTCAGGTGCCCCAAAATCAGTGACTTCCGATTAAAGACAGCTCACTTAGAGAACTTTGGAAACTTTATTGAAACTGTCGAAGAATAGGAAGAAACTTTATGATAATTTTGAAGTAAATTATCTTTTTGAAAATGAGAACATGACCCAAATTCAGACTGCACTGATGATTTCTGCATGTCTAACTAAATCTAAAGGTTTCCATACAATAATCAACATTGCAGAAACACAGTCAAGATGATCTGATGAAAGAAAATCCAAGGGGGACAACTGTAGTTAATTAGCATATGAGAACCAACATATGTATCAGTCTTTTAGATATAGTAGTCTACCTGGGACTAGGAATTGGGAAGTGTTTTTACATCCCAAAACATATTTTGCCTTTCAAGTACTGGCTTACAGATGTATTTTTTGTAAAGTAACAAATATTTTTTAAAGATTTTATTTATTCATTTGAGACAGAGAGATAGACGGAGAAAGAGCATGAGCAGGGGGACAGGCAGAGGGGGAGGGAGAAGCAGACTCCCCGTTGAGCTGGGAGCGCAACATGGGGCTCCATCCCAGGACCTGGAGATCATGACCTGAGTTGAAGGCAGACACTTAACAATCTGAGCCCCCCAGGTGCCCCTAAAGTAACAAATATTTCCATTCAATTAATAGCCTACAGGTAGTCTGACAGAGGTCTTAAGCAGAGATGTGTGGCACAGATATGATGGATGAAAATAAACTAAAATAACAGCCAGAATACAACTCTGTGTTAGATGAATCCCAAAAAGTTGTCTAGCAGAAAGTGTTGGGAGAAACATGTTATGTTATAACACCAGGAATGGACTAGGAGATAAATTAAGATGCCTGGTGGTATTAATGGTTAATATTTATTAAGAATTACTACATACAAAAAATTCTCTAAGGACAATAAACTCTATGCTGTCAGGCTGTTGTTTTTAACACACGTACTACAAATGAGAAAAACAAGCCCCAGAAATACTGAGTAACTTGCTCAAGATTTCACTGCCCGAGAGCATCAGAGCTGAGATTTGGATCAAGAGAGTTTGGCTTTGGTGTCCATGTTCTTAAAAATTGTGTAATCTACCTCTTAATTTGAGGACAATTTAATAGCTCAAATGATAAATAATGAGGGCGGATTGAGCCCTCACTGATAAAAGCCATTAACTGAAATTAGATAAAACTTCAAAAATATATATAATGTTGGCCATAAAAAAATCATACTTCCTTTATTCAAAAACCATTAGGTATATGGTATCTATTAGTGATACAAGTCAGTTAACTGCTCTCAGAACGTTTCTACATATGTAAAATGAGGATTATATTTACAACAAAGCATTGCTATGAGGATTAAATTAAAAAAATCCATATAAAGCATTTAGCCTTCAGCATGATGACCTTCAACAATTATCAGCAATTTTTCTTTTTATTATTTGCAGATTGGGCATATTTACATTGGTGTAAATCTTGGGAAATCTAGGTAGATATGAACTGATTGGAGTTTAGAACAGAGGTCAAGTCTGGGCATACTTGTTGGACAGTCAACAGGATAAACGTCATAGTAGGAGCAATGACAGTAGGTGGTTTTGTTTAGGGAATCAGGGTAGATTGAAAGGAAGAGGTCACTGATACCAAGGGGCAGGCCTAGGGCAGCAGTATCTGTTCACCCTATAAGGGAGTCACTGAATTGCTAACTAGAAGATCAGTGGGAGTTTAGTAAGAACATTTCCAGACAGAGAAGTTGAAGCATGATTGCCCAGTGATGAAAACTGGAGTTCACACAGCCAGTAGAAGAAGGTTTCAGGAAATACTTCTTAACAATGGAACAAGAATAATAAATACATGGGAATCATTGGTTTCAGAATGTGCTTTGTGTTTTGGGTGGCAGAAATTTAAGAATGTATCTAAAGCCAGAAGAATTCCAGAGGACTCCAGAGAGAAGATCGAGGAACACCATCAAAGAACTGGAACAAAATAGAGCTACAGTTGAAGGAACAATATTGTATTGTTTGCTTTCTTTCTGAGTGGTAGAAATTATATGAAATAAAATAAACTTCTCAATCAGGAATGCATAAGTACAAAGAATACAAATTTAATGAGAATATTTAATAACTAAATCCTATATAAATAATAAATAAATGTATGTGTTTATGCATGCATGTGGTATGTAAACTTTTTAAGAGACCATACACATAAAGGGATTGTAATTTGTTTTATGTCCAATACAAATGCAACCTTGTCTGCTACTCTTGCCACTTTTAGCTTCTTTGAGAAAATACTCTCTTGGAATGCAAAGTGGTGCAGCCACTGTGGAAAAGAGTAGGGACATTCCTCAAAATGTTAAAAATAGAACTACCCTATGATCTAGTAATCACACTACTGGGGTATTTACCCCCAAAACGCAAAAACACTAATTCAAAAAGATATAAGCACCCCTTTATTTATAGCAGCATTATTTACAATAGACAAATTATGGAAGCAACCCAAGTGTCCATTGATAGATGAATAGATGAAGAATAGGTGATACACACACACACACACACACACACACACACACACACACACATATGGAATATCATTTAGTCTTTAAAAAGAAAGACATCTTGCCATTCACAATGACATGGCTAGAACTAGAGAGTATAATGTTAAATGAATTAAGTCAGTCAGAGAAAGATAAATAACATACGATTTTACTTAAATGTGGAATTTAAGAAACAAAACAAACAAACAAAGGGAAAAAAGAAAGAGAGAGACAAACCGAGAAACGGACTCTTAGCTATAGAGAACAAACTGATAGTTACCAGAGGGGAGGTGGATAGAGTGATGGGTGAAATAGGTGATGGGGATGAAGCAGGGTACTTGTCCTGATGAGAAACAGGTGATGTATGGAAATGTTGAATCACTAAGTTGTACACCTGAAACTAATATAACACTGTATGTTAACTACACTGGAATTAAAATAAAATAAAGGAAAAAAAGAAAATACTCCCTTAGCCTAAAGCATGAAATTATTAGTTTTCCTTTTAGGATTATAAGAACCTACAAAGGGTTCTTGTTATTAAAAACAAATTTGCTACTTAATTTTACATCTCTGGAATTGTGCCTATCCCATCAAAGACAGAAAAAAAAAGCTGCTACTTTAATCAGAATTGTAAACAGGTTTTAAAAAAATAAATAGGGGCAACTGTGTCTGCAGGTTTATGCAGACTCTGTGTGCAGAATACAATTTCTGGGAATCAATACTCTATAAGAATTTCATATGCAGTCCAGTGCAGTGATTCAAATGTGACTACTCCAAGTTAAGATATGCTATGATATAAAATACACACCAGATATCAAATACTTAATATAAGAAAAGTAAAATATCATACTAATGTTTGTATATTTATTTTATATGGAAATAATATTCTAGACACATTGGTTTAAATAAAATATGTTATTAAATTTTTGCCTATTTTTTTTTCTTTTTTATGGCTCATGTTACAATTCTACTGGACATTTCTACTTTAGATCTCAACCAATAAAAATGGAGTAAATTGAGAAAATATACTATCTGGCATCATATTGTAGTCCACATATACATGTATGGGACAAAATAATTGTGTTTTTTTTTGGTTTTACATGTGTGACTATCATATTGAATAAATTAGTTGTGTGTGTGTGTGTGTGTGTGTGTGAATTGCTAATACCATCCATTGGCTGATTGACTGATTTATTTAGAACACACTGATTAAGTAGTGCTGGGTGTTGCTAGTGGCTGAGTCAAATTCACAGCACCTCCTGAAAGGCAAACTTTTTGTTTAAAATGAATCACTTCAGGGGTGCCTGTGTGGCTCAGTTGGTTAAGAACTAGAACTCTTGATTTCATCTCAGGTCATGATCTCAGGACCCTGGGATCAAGCCCTGCATTGGGCTCCACAATCAGCAGGGAGTCTGCTTGGGATTCTCTCTCTCTCTCTCTTTCCCTCTGCCCCAACCCCTGCTTGCACTCTCTCTCTCAAATAAATAAATCTTAAAAAAAAAAAAAAAAAATTCTCTCCCTCCCTGCCCCTTCCACCTCCCCTGCTTTCCCTCTCTCTCTTAAAAAAAAAAAAAAAAAAAAAGAATCACTTCATTGGTTTAGATAGCCAGTCTATAGCCCCATGTTGCTTTATAGTTCTCCACAGCCAGGTGACACTATTTGAGCTCTTCTGCCAGTATGTTCTTATGACTTTTCTTCTGCCTTCTCTCTTTAGGAGCACTTGACTTCATTTGTCAACATAACAGCTGCTTGAGCATTATTTACCAATTCTTTCTTTGCATAAACCCATGACCTACTGGTATTGAAATTTTAGATTCCGTTATACACAGCATGTAGGGAAAGAACAACCCAAATCAAAACAAATATATAGATCATTTGAAAAGTTTTTGTAATGGAAAAGAACACAGATTTTATCAGAGAGCATAGTCAAAAGGTATCTGTCAGTCTAGAAGTAATGGAATACTAGAAAATGAGACTTTTTTATATTAGAAAAAGTGGGAAGTGACTAATGATTATAAATGTCTCTCTCTTTATTCACATTAATAAATTATGAGTGTGGTTTCTCAGAGTCTTTCTAGTTTTGAACAGATCTTTAACCAAAATGTTTCAAAATGAAATTTATATAAAATATCACTTTTTTTAAAGATTTTATTTATTTGACAGAGAGAGAGAGACAGCTAGAGAGGGAACACAAGCATGGGGAGTGGGAGAGGGAGAAGCAGAATTCCGGCTGAGCAAGGAGCCCGATGCGGGGCTCGATCCCAGGACCCTGGGATCATGACCTGAGCTGAAGGCAGATGCGTAACGACTGAGCCACCCGGGAACCCCTAAAAATATCACTTTTGATCACAAATTTTGAGTACATCAAAAATAGTTTCACAGTTTCCACAAAGTAGGTGGTATCAAAAAAGAAAGCAGAACATTTGCACTTAAAAAATTCATGTAAAAAACCCAATACATAGAAGAAGACAGTATTGTCATTAAAAAGATACCTTATAATTTTTTTTTTAAAGATTTTATTTATTTGAGAGAGAGAGAGTGAGAGAGCACGAGAGGGAAGAGGGTCAGAGGGAGAAGCAGACTCCCCGCTGAGCAGGGAGCTCTATGTGGGACTCGATCCCGGGACTCCAGGATCATGACCTGAGCAGAAGACAGTCGCTTAACCAACGGAGCCACCCAGGGGCCCTACCTTACAATTTTTTAGAAGTGTTTATAGTATCTCTGGTTGGACCTAAGAATTAAACTGACAGAAACAGGTTAACAGGAGAAAAGCATACAAATTTATTTAATGTAAGTTTTACATGACATGGGATGCTTTATTAGAAAATGAAGACCTAAAGAAACAGACCCTATGCATTTTTATGCTAGGTTTGATACAGAGTGCACAGTTGTGGGAGAATATGAGGTAATTGTGGTAAACTGGAGAAAACAGCAATGTCTGTTGCCTTTTGACATCCCTTTGTTTTCAGAGAGAGGGAAGGCAGGCAATATGGAGGACTCCTTTCACATGAGGGTTTTGTGGCCTGTTTTAGGGAAGAAAAGCAAGGAGCGGGAGGAGGTCAGAGTGATATTTAAGCTTCTGCCATTTTCTCAAACTCTTTCAGCTTAAAATACTCAACATCCCACAGTGCCATATTTTTGGAAGTGTGCCTGAACCCATCATGTTTTTTCTTTCTTTTTCTTTTTTAACATTTATTTATTTATTTAGAGAGAGAAAATGTGCAGAGTGGGGTGGAGTAAAGGGAGAGGAGAGAGAGAGAACCTCAGGCAGACTCCCTGCTGAATATGGAGCCCAATGTAGGGCTCAATCTCATGACCCTGAGATCATGGCCTGAACTGAAATTAAGAGTCAGATGCCTAACTGATGAGCCACCCAGCTGTCCCCATTATGATTTTTATTTCTGAAGTTATATTCAAATTAAGTCATGTACAAATACTAATTTGATATTAAAATGTATATTTCATGTAGAATAAAAATATTATTCCTATTTTCTGTTTTTATAAATTTTTGACCTAAGATTTAGAATGTAAGGGTAATTTCCTAGTAAAGAAATGTTTGCTTTTTAATTTTCTTTCCATAATGAAAACAGTAGCACTAACTAAAATAAAAAGAGTGATACCAATGTAAAAGCATTTCAGTTTTTCAATTAAATGCCTGTTAGTGCCTATGTTTCCCATTATAGATGAGAATATAATTGCAAAATAAGGATACACATAAAAGAGTAGGAAACATACAAGTTAATGGGAAATCTTTAAATTCACAACGATCATGTGCCAATCTGCCCATATTAGAGATACACAATTATCTTTAGGGGTGTGCAAGGCAAAAAGGCAATAAGGCAGATTTTCAAGTGGTAAATCATACTGACAGTAGTCCTTAAAAGGATGGAGGAGACAGAATTTTCAAATTAAGAAAAGACCATCCAAGCACAGAAGTCTTACTAGTGATAAATAATCTGCAAACACCAGTGAATCTTAAAACCAAAGATTAGTTGTAGAACACACATCTCCTCTTCGACTACCTCTTTATCTGCAATCAAAGGATATGAGTGGGGACGCCTGGGTGCTCAGTCAGTTGGGCATCTGCCTTTGGCTTGGGTCATGATCCCAGTACCCTGGGATCAAGTCCCGCATCAGGCTCCTTGCTCAGCAGGGAGCCTGCTTCTCCCTCTGCCTGCAGCTCCCCCTGCTTGTATCCTTGCTCACTCTCTCTCTCGCCCACGCTCGCTCTCTCTAACAAATAAATAAAATCTTAAAAAAAAACAACAAAGGAAATGAGTGATATACTGTTGCTCCTCTTTGTCTTCTGCTGAATTAATAGCAACAATATTTATTTGCAAATAACTTTTAAAACTTAGAGGTGATTATAAAGTCACAAGTAGTCTTATCATAAAATTTAGAGGTTATGTATACTTTGAAACCATTTCACTTACACATACAGACCCATATACAAACACACTGGGCTTTTAGGGCTGATGCATACTCTATTTGACAAAAAGGATGAGTAGAGAAAAAAGTTTAAATTTTTTAACATTGAAGTTGAAGTATAAGTACAATTAATATGAGCCACATTTAATATATGTTTGGCATACAATTTTGAACTCATAGTTTCTACTACAGTAAAGTCTTTTAGGGGCACCTGGGTGGTTCAGTGGATTGAGCATCTGCCTTTGGGTCAGGTCATGATCCCAGGGTCCTGGGATCGAGCCCCGTGTCAGGCTCCCTGCTCAGCAGGGAGTCTGCTTCTCCCTCTACCCCTCACCCCACTCGTGCTCTCTCCCTCTCTCAAATACATAAATAAAATCTTCAAAAAAAAAGTCTTTTGAAAAATCTTGAATGTGTTAAAATCTAATCAAGCTTTTCATTGTTGTTTTATTCTCATTTGCTCATTGATGGTTTTATCAGTTTTTATAAATTAACATACATAAAGTGATAAAAGAAGATATATAGTTATTGCCATTAAATATGTTGGGAAATAAACATTTTTCTCTACCCTTCAAAGGAATTTTGGGCAGGTCTAAGAATTAAGCCAACATGAGACAGATTAACAGGAGAAAATCAAATGTCATTTTGTATATCCAGGAACCCCACACAGATGAGAGGTTCAAAGGCCGAAAGGTAAAATAAGTTAAATATACCATCCTGAGTTAAGAAATAGGCTAGGGCCCCTGGGCTTCAAAGGGGAGGAGGGCAATTCACAGAGCAAAAGAACAGATGTTTGGTAATTAGATGTATACCTACCATACAGATGGGTCACTTAGATAAAAATTATCTCTGGTAATAACTCTTATAATGGGAAGACCCCCAATTTAGATTCTTCTAAGTAGTTAAGGGAAGGGCCACTGTTTCTCTTGAGCCCACAAGTCTCCATTACCTCCAACTCAAGGTAGTCAACATGCAAAAGAGCATAAGGGCCCATTTTGGGGAAACTTGTTTTGAACCCTTAACATATGCACACATGTAATACGCACAAACACCTTTTTGCTAATATTTATTTTAATGACCATTATTGCTGAAAATAAGTACCTGTGGTATTAGTGAGGGTATGACTAAAGGGACAAAGTAAGATTTTCTCCATTGAATACATGTGAAAATTTATCCTTTCTAGCTGCAACTGTTTTTAAAAAAAAACCTATCTTCAGCAGATAAAATAACTACCAAATATGGATGAGATGTCTTTAATCAAAGAAATTCCCCAGTGACCTAGGCAATGCAACATCCTATGGCAGCCAGGAACAGGTGCCTCACACACCAGACTATGGGAGCCTAGTTGGCTGATGGCCTTAGCTCTTTAATTCTGAACTACATCACTGCATTTAAGCTGTTGCTTCACTTCCCACCAGCTGCTGCCATCCAATCACTGAGCACATCAGGACTACTATGGCAGATCTATTCCTTCCAGGCATGGGGTTCTGCTGATGGTGACAGTGATTCAGGGATTTTCCATCAGACTGGCCACATTTTCATCCAACAGCACTGCAGTTTAAGATCTTCCCCAAACTCACTTCCTTCCCTTTCTTCTTCACGGAGATCAGACCCATATTGTACTGGGCCATTTCCCTTAGCTTTTCTACCTCATTTCCATTTTCTGCCATAGGCATTTTTCCCATAAATCATGTGCATATCTAATTCTATTTTAGCCTTTCCTTCACCAAAGACCCCAGCTAACACCCAAACATTTTGGTATCTTTGGAATTTCACAAGAGGAAAACTACTTAGAAGTCCTTCTAGAGATTTTAAATTTAACACTAAAAGTATTCTTTTAGTCTCTGAGATACTAATAGCAAACATAGTCAGAAAATTAGTAAGCATTATCATGGTGATCAGATGCCAATGCAGCTCTAGAGAGCCCTATATTTTTATTTTCCTTCTCTTTAAAGAGTTATTGTTCTCGGAAAATAAATATTGGCAGTTCTGCCAATGGAGAGATGTGCAAGGGAAGCAGACAATCAATGTGGAATAAACAAAAGCTGAAATCTTTACAAAACAGAATAGGAAGATTGGTGTAAGTGTCATCTTTGTCATTGAATACAGGAATATATAAAAGGCATAAGGAGGAATGTAGGGGAGTGCCACATACATGAAGAAAGTGCATAGTAAGGAGATATTTTAGAGTACTCAGAAGTGGAAAGTTAAAATGAAAATTAAAAAGCTTTGGAATTCAAGGAAAACAATTAGATCATATTTGGAGAACCATATTAAAGCTTTAATTGGTACTTCTTTTTTTTTTAAGTGTAGTGAAAGTTTATTAAGTGAAGGTGAGAACAGGAAAGGAAAAAAAAAGAGTGAGAGAGGTCCCAAATGTGTTGCGCAGTTGGTACTTCTTTGAAATGATATATTACATGATCTCTCATTCCTTAATATAAAGTCTAACTCAAATATTCTGTGACTCCTTCATTAATTTATTAAATACACAATGTCTGCTGTAAATCTATTTTGTGCTAGCACTAAACTACAGATATCTTACATGGAAGAAAGACAAGTAACCAACACTTGCAATTTAGTGTGATGAATACTATAAAAAGGTATGCCTAGCATACCTAGTGCACATTATAAGTACACTTCTTAATCACTATCACCTATTTCACCCATCCCCCACCCACCTCCCCTCTGGTAACTAACCATCAGTTTGTTTTCTATAGTTCAGAGTCAGTTTCTTGGTTTTGTTTTCTCTCTCTCTATCCTGTGCTTGTTTGTTTTGTTTCTTAAATTCCACATAAAAAAGAAACCATACAATATTTGTCTTTCTCTGGCAGACATATTTGGCTTAGTGTTATACTCTCTAACTCCCTCCATGTACTTGCAAAAGGCAAGATTTCATTCTTATGACTGAATAATATATTCCATTGTATATATATTCCACCTCTTCTTTATCTAATCATCTATTGATAGACACTTGGGTTGCTCCCATAATTTGGCTGTTGGAAATAATGCTGCAATAAACATAGGGGTACATAGATCCTTTCGAATTACTGTTTGTGTAGTCTTTTACTAAACACCCAGTAGTGCGATTACTAGATCATAGGGTAGTTCTATTTTTAACTTTTTGAGGAAATTCCATACTGCTTTTCACAGTGGCTGCACCAGTTTACTTTTCCATCAACAGTGCACAAGTGTTCCTATTTCTCTACATCCTTACCAACAAGGGTGTGTTTTTTATTTTAGCCATTCTGATAGGTATGGGATGATATATAGTTTTTATTTTCATTTTACTGATGATGAGTGATGTTGAGCATCTTTTCATGTGTCTGTTGGCTATCTGGATGTCTTCTTTGGAGAAATGTCTATTCATGTTGTCTCCCCATTTTTAATTGGCTTATTTCTTTTGGGGGTAAGTTGTATAAGTTCTTTATATATTTTAGATACTAACCCTGTATCAGGTATGACATTTGCAAATATCTTCTCCCATTCAGTAGGTTGTCTTTTAGTTTTGTTGTTTGTTTCTTTTGCTGTGCCAAAGGTTTTTATTTCGATGTAGTCCCAATAGTTTATTTTTGCTTTTATTCCCCTTGCCTCAGGAGACATACCTAGAAAAATGTTGTTATGTCCGATATCAGAGAAATTAAATTACTGACTGTGCTCTCTTCTAGGATTTTTATGGTTTCAGGCCTCACATTTAGGTATTTAATCCATTTTGAGTTTATTTTTGTGTATGGTGTAGGAAAGTGATTCAGTTTCATTCTTTGCATGTTACTGTCCAGCTTTCCCAACACCATTTATTGAATAGACTGTGTTTTTCCCATTGGTTATTCTTTCCTTCTTTGTCGAAGATTAATTGACCATATAATCATAGTTTTTTTTCTGGGGTTTCTATCCTATTCTATTGATCTATGTGTCTATTTTTCTGCCAGGACCATACTGTTTTTTTTTTTTTTTTAAAGATTTTATTTATTTATTTGAGAGAGAGAGAGAATGAGAGATAGAGAGCATGAGAGGGAAGAGGGTCAGAGGGAGAAGCAGACTCCCTGCCGAGCAGGGAGTTCGATGTGGGACTCGATCCCGGGACTCCAGGATCATGACCTGAGCCGAAGGCAGTCGCTTAACCAACTGAGCACCCAGGCACCCAGGACCATACTGTTTTGATTACTGTTGTTTGTAGTATAACTTGAAATCTGGAATTATAATACATCCAGCTTTTTCTTTTTCAAGATTGTTTTGAATGTTTGGGGTCTTTTGTGGTTCCATATGAATTTTAGGATTATTTGTTCTAGTTCTGTGAAAAAAGCTATTGGTATTTTTATATGGATTGCGTTAAATCTGTAGTTTGCTTTCGGTTGTATAGGTGTTTTAACAATATTGGTTCTTCCAATCCATGAACATGCAATATCTTTCCATTTGTCTGTGTCATCTTCAATTTCTTTCACCAGTGCTTTGTAGTTTTCAGAGTACAGATCTTTCACCTCCTGCAACCTTACTGAATTCATTTATCAGTTCTAGTAAATGAACTAGAGCTGGTGGAGTCTTTGGGGTTTTCTATATACAGTATCATGTCATCTGCAAATAGTAAAAAGTTTACTTCTTCCTTACTAATTTGGATGCCTTTTTTCTTTGTTCTTGTCTGATAGCCATACTATGTTGACTATAAGTGGTCAGAGTGGACATCCTTGCCTTGTTCCTGATCCTACAGGGAAAATTTTTAGTTTTTCACCATTGAGTATATACCTGTGGGTTTTCACATATGGCTTTTATTATGTTGAGGTATGTTCCCCCAAACCTACTTTTTTGATGGTTTTTATCGTGAATGGATGTTGTACTTTGCCAAATTTTGCATCTATTGAAATGATCATATGGTTCTTATCCTATCTCTTATTGATGTGATATATCATGCTGATTTGCAAATATTGAGCCACCCTTGCAAACCAGGAATAAACCCCACTTGATCATGGTGAATGATTTTTTTAAATGTATTGTTGGATTCTGTTACCTAGTATTTTGTTCATCAGGGATATTGGCCCATAGTACTCTTTTTCGTGGTGTTTTTAACTGGTTTTGGTATGAGGGTAATGCTGGCCTCATAGAATGGATTTGGAAGTTTTCCTTCCTTTTCTATTTTTTGGAATAGTTTGAGAAGAATAGTTATTAAGTCTTCTTCAAATGTTTGATAGAATTCACCCAGGAAGCTATCTGGTCCTGAACTTTTGTTTATTGGGATTTTTATTGATGGCTGATTGAATTTCATCACTGGAAAGTGGTTTACTCAAATTTTCTATTTCTCCCTGATTGAATTTTGAGAGGTTATATGTTTCTAAAAATTAATCAATTTCTTCAGGTTGTCCAACTTGCTGGCATATAATTTTTCATAATATTCTCTTACTATCCTTTGTATTTCTGTGGTGTTGGTTGTTATTGCTCCTCTTTCATTTCTGATTTGAGTCCACTCTCTCTCTCTTTTCATTTTTTTTTATGAGTCTGACTGAAGGTTTATCTATTTTGTAGAACTTTTCAAAGAACCAGCTCCTAGTTTCATTGATCTGTTGCATTTTTTTTTAGTTTCTATTTTTTTTTTCATCTCTAATCTTTATTATTTCCTTCCTTATACTGGTTTCGGTGTAAGGTCCATTAGATGTAAGATCAGGGTGTTTGAGATTTTTCTTGCTTCTGGAAGTAGGCCTATATTGCTATAAACTTCCATCTTAGAACACCTTTTGCTGCATCCCAAAGATTTTGGACTATTGTGTTTTCATTTTCATTTATCTCCATGAGTTTTTTTTATTTCCTCTTTCATTTCTTGATTGACCCATTCATTGTTAATAGCGTGTTATTTAACCTCCATGTATTTTTGCTCTTTCCAGATTTTTTCTTGTGGTTAATTTCTAGTTTCATAGCATTGTGGTCACAAAAGATGCATAGAATGAGTTTGATCTTTTGGAATTTGTTGAGACTTGTTTTATGGCCTAATATGTCATCTATTCTGGAGAGTATTCCATGTGCCCTTGAAAAGAATGTGTATTCTGGTGTTTAGGATGGAATGTTCTGAATATGTCTGTTAAATCCATCTGGTTCAATGTGTCATTCAAAGCCACTGTTTCCTTCTTGATTTTCTTTTTGGATGATCTGTCTATTGATGTAAGTAGAATGTTAGTCCCCTACTATTATTGTATTAGTATCAATTACTTCCTTTATGTTTGTTATCAAATGTTTCATGTATCTAGGTACTCCCATAACTATTTATAATTGTTAGATTTTCTTGTTGGATTATTCTCTTAATGATTATATAGTGTCTTTCTTTATCTGTTGCAGCCTTTGTTTTAAAGTCTATTTTGTCTGATATAAGTATTTCTACTCCAGCTTTCTTTGACAACCATTTGCATGATAAATGCTTCTCCATCCCTTTACTGTAAATCTGCAGGTGTCTTTGCATCTGAAATGAGTGATTTGTAGGCAGCATATAGATAGGTCTTGTTTGTTTAACCATTCTGTCACCTTATGTCTTTTGATTAGAGTGTTTAGTCCATTTACATTCAAGATATTGTTGATAGGTACGTTTTCCTTGCCATTTTGTTACTGGTTTTATGGTTATTTTGTTCCTTTCTTTTTTTTTCCTCTCTTCTCTCTTCTCTCATGATTTCTGCTTCGTCTGCTTTCTTTAGTGACATACTTGGGTTCCTTTCTCTTTAGTGTTTGCATATCTATCACTGGTTTTTGATTTGTGGTTACTAATCGATTTGTATATAACATCTGTATATAGCAGTCTATATTAAGTTGATGGCCACTTAATTTTGAACCCATTCTCTATTCCTCTGCTCCCCATGTTTTAGGTATATGGTGTCTTAATTTAGATCCTTTTATTTTTGGAGTCCTTTGACTGATTTTTACAGGTGTATTTATTTTCACTGTTTTTGTGCTTTCTACTTTCCTCACTATTAGTTATGGTCTTTCTACTCAGAGTCTCCTTTAACATTTCTTGTAAGGCTGGTTTAATAGTCCTGAATCCTTCAAGTTTTGCTTCTCTGGGAAACTCTTTATCTCTTCTTCTATTCTGAATGATAGCCTTGCTGGATAGAGTATTCTTGTCTACATACTTTTTTTTTCCTTTCAGCACTTTGAATATATTATGCCAATCTCTTTTGGCCTGCAAAATTTCTTGAAAAAATCCACTGATAACCTTATGGGGTTTCCCTTGTATGTGACTGCTTTCTTTTCTCCTATTGTTTTTAAAATTCTCTCTTTATCACTGCTTTTTTGCCATCTTAATTATTACGTGTTGGTGTGGTCCTCCTTGGGTTGATTTTGTTGGGGGATCTCTGTGCCTCTTGGATCTGGATTTCTGTTTCCTTCCCCAGATTCAGGAAGCTTTAGCTATTATTTCTTCAAATAAATTTTCTGTCCCCATTTCCTTCTCTTCTCCTTCTGGGAATCCTATAATATAAATGTTATTATGCATGATGGTGTCACTGAGTTTCCTAAGTCTATTCTTGTTTTGCATATTTTTTTTTTCCTCTCACCTACTCAGCTTGATTACTTTCTATTGCTCTGTCCTCCAGGAGGAGCTGATTCCTTCTTCTCCTTCTTCTAGCCTGCTATATTCCACCTAGTGTATTTTTTTATTTCAATTATTGTGTCCTTCATCTTTGGTTCTTTTTTTTATCTCTTGTTAAGGGTTTCACTGATGTCCTTCACTCTTTTCTCATGTCAAGTGAGTATCTTTATGATCATTACTTTAAATTTCCTATCAGGCATATTATTTATCTCAGTTTCACTTAGGTCTCTTGCTGTGATTTTGTTCTGTTCTTTCATTTGGGACATATTCCCTTGCCTCCTCGTTTTGTCTTGCCCTCTGTGTTTGTTAGAAAAACAGCTCCATCTACTGCACTTGAAAGTAATGGCTTAATGAAGAGGAGGTCCTGTTGTACCCTGCCATGCAGTGTCCCCTCTTCACCAGAACCTGGCACTTCAGGGGTATCTCCTATGTGTAATGTGCGCATCATGCTATTGTGGCTGAGCCGCTTATTCCTTCAGTCCAGTTTGCTACAATGGCTCTCTTTGCCTGTTGTGGGTGGTCTTTTTGTCCCTGTGATATTAGTGGGGATGCCTTGGGATTGAGTGGAGTCAGACCAGGCCTTTGCCAGAGATATAGTAGAACCAAACTGAAGGGCACTTGCCCTCTGTTGTTCCTGAGAAACTTTTTAGTTGGTGGGCATGTCCTGTACTCAGACCAATTCCAATTGTCTGCCTCCAGATTACTGCTGGGGCCTCCATCTGACTGGTGTATGTGGTTATCTTTCTCTCTCTCCAGAGTAGAACTCACTTTGGAGTGATGCCGGCCACTGTAGGAGCTGTTTGCACACTGACAGGACTATGACACTACCCTCCATAGGCTCTGGCCAGAGGTTATTGGAGAGAGCAAATCTGCCAAAGTATAACATGGGGCCAGAATAGTGGGGCATCTGTGCTAGCAAGCTTTTTGCTGCCCTGGTCCTCTATGGGAGGGGCCCTGAAGTGATGGGACTGAGGTGGGTTATCCAGAGGTATGGATTGGTGGATGCACAGCATTGGGGGCAGGGTTGTGTGGAGGGAGGAAGGGCAGTGCTAGCAAGTTAGGTAGTGAGTCCAGAAGGTGGCCATGTGTTTATGCCGGTGGGGGGGTGTGGTGTGGGGGGCAGAGGAAGGAAATGGTGACTGCCAGTTCCTTTGTTCCTGGAGGAGTTCCCCAGCAATTTCTGTCCCTCTGGGAAATTCTCTGAAATTATTAAACCACTCTTCCTCCCTTATCCATGAGGGCCCTTCAAACTGCTGCTTCTATGCTATATCTCAGTGGGCTGCTTTTTGTGCTGTCTCTTTAAGAGCAGAAACTCCGTTTCTTCTTACCCTCCCAGCTCTCCTAGAGTGGAGCCAGCTGATTTTATTTATTTATTTTTTTTAATTCCAGGTTTTAAGTCCCACTGGTTGTAAGAACTCATGAAATCTGGCCCTTCTGGTTTTCTTTTTTTTTTTTTAAAGATTTTATTTATTTATTTGAGACAGAGAGAATGAGAGATAGAGAGTACGAGAGGGAAGAGGGTCAGAGGGAGAAGCAGACTCCCTGCCGAGCAGGGAGCCCGATGCGGGACTCGATCCCAGGACTCCAGGATCATGACCTGAGCCGAAGGCAGTCGCTCAACCAACTGAGCCACCCAGGTGCCCATGGCCCTTCTGGTTTTCAAAGCCAAATGTTATGGGGATTCACCTTCTCCATGTGGGCTCCTCAGTGTGGGTGTTTGTTTCTTTCCCCTCTCCTTGCCCACAGGGTTCTTCCCTCCCTCTGGCAGTCCCTTGAATCTGTTTAGTTCCTCACTGCATCTCTGCCCTTCTTACCCTCTTCCATGTGGCTTTTTCTATCCATTTAGTTGTAGAGTTCATTCTTCCAGTCTTCAGGTCATTTTGTGTGTGTGTGTTATTTATGCTGATGTGAGTGTTATCTAGTTGTATCCGTGGCACAAGGCGAGCCTAGGATCTTCTTACTATGTCATCTTCCCCAGAAATCTCCCAAACTTTGGAAGAACTTTACTAAAGTAAGTTACATAGTCAATTTTCACCTTTAGAAAGAATACTTTGAATGTAGTAAATCAGAAGTATGTGAAAATAGGCAGGGAAATCTATTAGAAGTTTTCATAAAATAAATTAGCACACAATAGCATTGAGTATATTTTGGTTGGATAAGCAGAAAATTCATTGCAAAAAGGCTTAGGGCTTTAGAGTTCTAAAATTTGAATACAATTAAAAAGAAATCAGATTTCCCTAAGAGTGATCTTTAGTAAATAAAAGAGGAAATCTCATGGATTCTTATCTTGTATTAGCCATAATTCCAGCTGATATTTCCCTTCCTTAGCTGGCATTATTCATTCTTACCCTACTTGGAAAGCATGGATAGGAAACTAACATCATTGAGGGTTACTGCCAGGCTTAGTAAAAAATCATCAGTTTAGAATCATTTCTTCAAATCATAGAAAATTGAGCTTTTCAGAGTTGGTCCTCTGGAAAAATGAGGGTTTCCCCCCCCACCCGCGCTCCAGATTGACTCTTGAATTATAAATATACTCCTCTTTCTGGGTAATTCTTTAATGTATAACTGATGTGATTTTAGAATATAGGTGAGGTTTGGTGGGGTGGGGTCCAGAGCTGATGACCAAGAAAGAATTCTTGAGACATCTTTGGGGCAAAATGGTGGTTTTATTAAAGCTCGGGGACAGGAACCGTGGGCAGAAAGAGCTGCTGCACTGGTGTTGTGAAGGGTGACTGATTATATACTTGGGAGTTGGGGGAGGTAAGGAAAAGGGAGGTTTTCAAAAGAAATTTCATATGCTAAAGAGGATGTACAAGATAGTGGAGGCCTTGCCATTTTCAAATTAAGGTTGTTTTCCCCTCTAGCAAGGTATTAACATTAAGGTAGTTGGGAGCTTCCTGGAAGAATGTCACACAATCCCACCCAGGAGTGGGGGGCGGAAGTTTGTCAGTTTATGCTTTGTCCTCAGCTAGCCTTCTGCTCCCTCATTTCACTATCTGAAATTTCACTGGAATTTTTATCCTACTTAGATATAAACAAGGTTTAGGATAATGGGGCAGATAAAGGTCAGGTGACCCTTAAGTGGGGGTCAGGAAAAAATAATGGGCAAAGGATGCATTTAAAAGAGAATCTGTAAATCAAAGTCAAATATATTCTTAATTTTTTTCTCAAAAGTTGTTAGTGGTTGTTAAATTGATGGATGCCTTGATATCACAGTGTGCTCAACGAAATTCCTCCAATTCTGTATTATAAATATTTCTGTGATTGTATTGTGCTGTGATTTTTAGTTTACAAATCTGTCACTCCTGCTGGACCATAAACTGCTAGAGATCAGGTACTGCCTGTTTTATGTATTCATCCTCAGCACCTTGCATCAGTACCTGGCATATATCAGATATACTTAGTAAATATGTATTTTTAAGAGTTCATAACTTGATTGGTTACTATTTAGAAAAGAATGTACATACCTTGAAAATAGCTTGTTTTATAAGTACCAGTTTCTTGTCCTTTAGCTTTACTTGTCTTCAAGGAATTACTCTGTTAAACATTTAAACTTCACCAGCGTCCCTTCCTTTCAGCACTGATTTCAAGATCCCCACTCACGCCAGTGTTACTGCTTCAGCAGTGCAGTGGGGTTAAAGCAGAGCCCTCAGGCTTGCTTCCTAGCATCAGCAGGAGAAGATTTAATTAGCTACTTAACTTCCTCAGGTGTAGGGGACAGATCTCCCTCTTCAACTAATGAGGTCTGAACTGCCAGCCAGCCCCACTGGCTTCTCTCTTCAGGCTGAATATCTCCCACACCACTGGGGAGCTGACTTCCTGACAACCACTTAGTCCCCACTCACATGAAAATGGCTCTGTCCAGAACTGCCCTGGCTGTGCTTCTGGCAGTTTCTTCCCCCTAACAACTTCAGACTGGTTGTAACTCCAAAGTCTATCTTCTATCACTGACTATTCTGGTTTACTGAGTGATGAATATTCTCATCTTCCTCCTCTTTCTACCCAGGTTTTCTCCTTTCTTTCCTCAAGGAGATTTGCATGCAAAAGGAGTTTTGGGTTAGATTTTTGGTGTCTTTTTTTAAAACTTCAAGTATAATGATTTTTTTTCTGAAAATAATTTAGGTGGTTTCTTTTATTAATAAAATGCAAGCATTATAGAAAAGTAAAGACAAGAAGAAAGTGAAGAAAAACACCCTGAGCCTCTGCAGGAGTGAAAAACTTTTGTACCCTTCCCTTCTAGGTTCCCTGGCTGGCCTGAATAATAAATTGACATAAAACAGATTAACAGAAGAAAAACAAATTTAATTATGTACATACAGATTCCCCATGAAGAGAGGCTTCCTGATAGGCAGGCAATTGAGGTTTATATGTTATCCTGAGCCAAAGAGAAGAGGGTAGGGATTTAGGCCTTCAAAGGGAAGGAAGACAATTCACAAGAAGATGAAATGTTGATAAATAAGCATTTGCCATGCCATGCACAGAAGACTTTCTTTAAGTCAAAAAAAAAAAAATATCTTTGGAAATAGCTGTCTTCCTGGTACAAGTTTTCTACTTAAATTCTTTCAGGCAGTTAAAGGGGGGGGGGGCGTGTTAAAATGCTCTTCTTAAGTCTGTTGAGCCTAAATTGTCTTCAGCTAAAAATAATCCATATGCTAAAATGGCACATTCTGGGACAGCCTGCCCTGAATCCCATCACCCCTCTGTTCAGATAGAACCGTGTCCAACATTTGATAGAGCTACCTCCATATATTTCCATACGCATGCAGATACAAAAAGATAACCTAAGGGATAGGCACATATACTTATATAACAACATCTTTATACCTATGCTTCTAAGTAAGTAAAAGCAACTAGTACATTTATGTTCTCTTATATACAGGAGACACCTTGGAACAGGGTGGCCATTTTTTAAAACTTAAATATATTGAATATAAAAATTATACAAATGGTTTTAAAATATTTTTTTTCAAACTTACCCAAGTGGACTTCACTCAGATATTATGTGTTGTCACACTTCAATATTCATATAATTAGCCTAGAGAATGTCAAAAAAGGATCTGCTCAAGTGGCCAGAGCAATTTGAGTACAAACTAAGAGTACTAATAATACTAACATAGTACTAATAGTAGTTTAGAAAATGATTCTGAAATGGAATGAGCATGCAGTTCATCTAGAAACTTGTTAAAATGCCGACGCTGACTCAATTAGGTTTGTGATGGGGGCTGCCAGTCTGCAGCTTCACAAGAGATGGTGATGATGCTGGCCTTGAACCACTCTGTAGGCAACAAGACTTAGCGTGCACAATGTGTCAGGTACTGTGGTAGGCTGACTCCTCAGGGTTATATTCATGATCTCATCGAGTCATCAGGACAACCTGTAACTACGCATTTTAATTGTAAAACTGGGGCTCAAAGAGCATAAAATAGGTACCTAAAGTCACTCTACTAGTTGGCTGCAGATAGATGTTTGAATCTAGGCCTGTCTCTGGACAGATACATTTTTGCCTTTATATAAAGTCTACTGATGTTTTATTCTGGAAAGCCGATTGCTGAGAATGATTAGGATTGAAATCTATACCATTAAATTATGCACCAACTGAAAATGCCACAAAGAGTCCATAAAACTAGGGCAAAAATTTACCTCGATAGAAAAAAAAATGCAGTTAAATACAAAGAGCAAATCAGTGGAATTTTGCACATATTATATGGATTAAGGAAGACTTTTAAGGAGGCTTTTTGTTTTGTTTTGTTTTGTTTTGCAGATTTGTGAGTTGCTACAGCAAAAAATTACAATCGGAAAAAACTGGAAAATACCTAACCTTAAGCTTAATATCAGAGAACTTTTATGGCCAATATATAAAAATTAAGTGTCAAGTATTTACCCTATGAATTATTACAATTTATATTACTTTTACTTTATAAAGTCTAAAATAATTATTACTTACCCCATAACTGGCCTTATTTATACACTCAAATTTCACACCGAACAACTTTTAACTATTTATGAAAGAAGCCAACTTTGGAGATTAAATCTGTAGTAATTATCTGCAGCATAGATAAAATGGACAAATTCCTTGAAAAACACAATTATCAAAATTGGAACAAGAAGAAATAAGGTATCTGAATAGTTCTACGTCTATTAAGCGAATTGAATTTCTTTTCCGTAAAGAAAACTTTAGGCTTACGAGGGTATCCCTGATGAATTCAATTTAAACAATTTAGGAAAATTATGATACAGTCACACAAACTCTGTTGGGATACATTTAACAAATGAGAAAAAAGAAGGGAGATACCAGAGTATGTATTATGTAATTCCACTTATATGAAGTTGAAAAACTGGCTAAACCAAGGATGGTGACAGACATCAGAACAGTGGTCTGTAAGGACCTTGTAATGAATATGAGGGGGTACGAGGGACCTTTCTTCAGTGAAGAAAATGATTGGGGTGGACGTTAAAAGTGTATACACAGTTCCAGCACTCAAAAAACTGTACGTCTCCCAAACATAATTTCTTTAATTATGGAAATAGGAAAACAAATTCCCTTCGTTCTGAAACCAGTCCATATGCATAGTAAATTAATAAACTGGCATCAGGTTTGGGAAAAAAAAACGTTGTCATTGAGGATATTCAATTAAATAATACTAAAACAGGAGCTAAAAATGTTTTGAATTATGAGACTGTGATTGGCATTAAGTATCTAGTTTTCTAAAATGATTACTTTGAAAGAGATAATGCATGTTTGGATATGAAAGTCACATTACATTGAGTTGATAGTTATGCTATTTTGTAATAGCAACTCACATTGTATTTTTCATTGTTTTCTAGTTTTTCAGTGTTTAGGTATTTGTCTTCTGCCTCAATCAATTGTTAATTCTTCCAGAAAGGAAGGAAATATCTCATACTGCTGATTATCACATGCTTCTTGAGTCTTTTAAAATTAAAACTAGATGTTACAGGAGTTAAATTTCTACTTTCTCTAATGGATTTTTATGAAAACCCCGATCCAATTATCAGAGGCTGGTGTATTTTTTACAGAAATTTTTCAAATGTGTTTGCTACTGCCATTCCATCAAACATATCTTGAGTGTCTACTGTGTTCCAAGAAAGGCTCTGTGGTTTCAAAGCTAAAAATGAGGCACACGTCTCAAGGCACAATGCTCTTAAGTTAGAACATATACCAACCATTAGACATGTGCTTCTATGAACAAAAATAATTGTGATAATACCAAACATATGTGTCATTGAAAAACACAGCAAAACATAATATAATCTTTTTGTTGTGTAACATGGAGTATACATAAAAGTGAAGAACCAGATACTCATGTCATAACCAGAACAAAGTTTAGAATTGGTTATTTGTACTTTCATGAATTACTCATTTTTTATAATGTCTCTAGTAAAACATCAATAAACTGCAAAGATTTGTTCTAAGTTTCTCCAATAACATCCTTAAAAATCATATTTTGTTTGTACAACCAAATAAGTCATAAAATTTTAAATTAGCATGTCAACTATTTAAATGTAAATATGGTTTGTATTCTTTTCTGACATACAGTCCTAAAGAAAGCACTATATTTAATATCAACAAGCAGAATTTTTAAAAGTGTAGATGCAAATACCAGGAAGAGTGATTGGCTCAAAATACATATTCAATAATAATGAAAATACAAATTGTGCACACATAATTCATTTTATTTTAGATCTGCTTTAAGTAAAAGTAGATTTGTGTTTGGTTACTCATCATTTAAACTGAAATAAATATTGATAAAACAAATCAAAAGAAAGGTAAGATTGGAAGCAACATTTTATCCTGAGGCTAGCTCAAAGCTATGAAAATATAAAAGAAAAATTGCAATGAAATTCCTTCTTCCATTACCAAAGGAACCTTTCTTGTTTTATCTTTCCTATAAATAGTATGTATTTAATAGCATTATTATATTCTTTTCATTTAATGCATACTGACAGCTGTTAGGGGAATTGTTATTAAATACTATATCATCAGAAATTTAGACTGTGGTTTAGGAATAAAAGCGTTTATGGTAGTATTACTACAATATTATTTGTTCATCAAATGAAGATTAATGTTGCATGCATGAAGTAGTTTTTATTTTTTTCTCTTGTATATCTCTCCCCTCTATACACACACTGGTAAAAGTGAAATAGGTAACAATCATTAAGAACTTCGTCTCAACAAAAATACAAACTCTTCTATTGATGAATGGTAGCATTTAAAGTTAGGTAAGATGTCATTTAGTGATATCACAAGATGTAAAATAGGGAGCTTTTTTTTAATAGATGAGAAGTTATTTCTTCAGTATTTGCCATCCCATGGATATGTTCACAAATGTTTTAAAAAATGGACTTTTATGTCTACTTTAGTATGACATCATTTGGAAAAAGATATTCTGATATTTCCATGGAAAATGCAGCATCTAGTTTTTTGTTTTTGTTTTATTTTGTTTTGGTATTTGGAAAATCAATCCTATTTATATGACATTTTTCACAGGGCATAGAGATTAAAGGAAGGAAGAGTATGATGGAAAAGCATCAGGGAAAATAGCTCTGTATTTTACAATAAATGAAAATTGTAGCCCATTGTGTATTTTTGTTCCCTTGAATCACTATAATTTTCCCTTCTCCCAAAGGATTGCTTATTTTATTATTTTTCTGCTTACAATTGATCCAGTCATACATTTTTTACACACATTACCAATTAGAATTCAGTAACATTATGGTTCTTGTAGGTTCAAGTGCAATCTGTTTTCCTTTGGTCCTCAGGAGACAGGATAAGCTGTGCTAGCATATTGTATTCTATGAAACTAAGTGACAGTATTGAGTTTATGTGGCCTTCTGCAGCATACCTGGGCTTCAAATTCAGATATTTAGGAGAAGGCATTTGGGATATATTGCTACTTTTAGCACTATTATAGAATATAAAGTTTAACAAATAATCAAAATTTAAAATAAAAGCTATATATTGTTACAGGGGAAGAAAAAATTACAAATACAATGCTGCTGGTATTTATGTAATAACAGCGATGATGAACTTTGCCCACACTTTGAGCTGACTGCATTTAATATCGCCACTATAAACAAATAATTACATTTCATGATGGTCACCCCATGTTCAACACTATTCCATGGATTTTAGATACACTTTGTATATTATTTTATAGTCCTCAGTGACACACATTTAAAATATCTCTGAATTTCTTTTGGGGACAAACAAATCTTATCTGGATTTTTGCCGACATAATCATGGTTACACTGTGTTACTAAAGCATCATCAGGGGTTGCCTGGGTGGCTCAGTTGGTTGAACCTCTGACTCTTGGTTTTGGCTCAGGTCATGATCTCGGGGTTCTGAGATTGAGCCCCATGTAGGGCTCTCTGCTTGGTGGGGAGTCTGCTTCCCCTCGTTGTTTTCTTCTGCTCCTTCCCCTGCTCATGCACTCTCTCTTTCTCTCTGAAATAAATACATCTTTTTTTTTTAAGTATCTTCAGAATTATCTTAAGGTTCTTCTTCCTCTTTTGTAAACTTTAAATGGAGAGTGTGCCCTCAAAGTTTTCTTTCCCGTCTTTGTTAAAATCATTGGTAACTGGGCGCCTGGGTGGCTCAGTTGGTTAAGCAACTGCCTTCGGCTCAGGTCATGATCCTGGAGTCCTGGGATCGAGTCCCGCATCGGGCTCCCTGCTCGGCGGGGAGTCTGCTTCTCCCTCTGACCCTCTTCCCTCTCGTGCTCTCTCTCATTCTCCCTCTCTCTCTCAAATAAATAAATAAAATCTTAAAAAAAAAATCATTGGTAAGGTTTAATTCAATTATCAGTTCCTGGTGATTTAGAAAATAATTGTTATTTCTAAAAAGAACATGGAACAAAAATTAATATTATTTTTATTTTCTTTGTTTTATTAGCAATTTGATATCTAAAGTGAATATTTCTATCAGCACATACTTTTCTTTCTTGAACAGAAAAAGTAACTTTTTCTAAGTAAATTTAAAATTAAAATTTTATTTGATCCTGAGTATACTGCTTTAGGAAAGAAATGTTGAATCGGTACTTATTGTTGATTAACAATAATCTGGGTGTGCATAAACTTAGATAAAGAGACCCCATCCAAAGAGATCTTTTGGTGGATTTCTGTTTGGGGAATTTTTATGGTAAATTTCCAATTAGAGTAAAACAGAATTTTAAGATTCACTCTGACAACAGAAAATTAAATCACTAACAGGAAGGAAATACTGTATTAAAATTTACCTGTAAGATAACCAACACAACAAATCCATAACGAATGCCTGCAACAGTCACTGAACAGTTTCAGCTGCTACTGTTAAAAAAATTATAAATAAATAAATGATTTAAAAAATGAAATAGAGGGGCGCCTGGGTGGCTCAGTCGGTTAAGTGTCTGCCTTCGGCTCAGGTCAGGATCCCAGGGTCCTGAGATTGAGCCCAGCATCAGGCTTCCTGCTCAGCAGGGAGCCTGCTTCTCCCTCTCCCTCTGGTGCTCCCCCTGCTTGAGCTCTCTCGCTCTCTCTGTCAAATCGATAGATAAAATCTTTAAAAAAAAGAAAAAAAGAAATAGAATATAATGACCACACTATCTATCCCAAGAATCAATATGCACTGTCAGACAATTTCAAGCAAATCTATGGGCCCAAAGTACAGGAAGTTTGAGTCAGTATAATCTTGCAGTTCTAGAATATATTCATCGAAAACATAAGAGAGACATCACAATTTAATTGGAGAACAAATACATAACAAATATTTTATGACATATTCATTGCCTACCTTTCCAGTTTAATTTATGAGGCCCTTTCTCCTTGCAGGTTATTCTTGAACCAAAACAAATTAACTTCAGGTCCTTGAAGATGTCATACTGTTTCATACCTCTTTGTCTTTGCACATCCTATCCTTTCTGATTATAAAATCCTTAATCACCCCTGTCAACCTGGTGAACTCCAACTCATCCTTCAAGACATAACTCACAGTTTCTGACTGCACCCAGATCAGATTATTTTCTCTCTTCTGCTACCACTTCCCTTGGTACATACCTATATTTCAGCCTTTGCAGAAATAGATAAAGTGATTGTTCTTATTTGTATTTGGGTTTTCTTCTAACCTTGAACTGTTTGTGGACAGGAACAGAGTACTATTATGCTTTAAATTCCACATGTGTAATACTGGGCCTGGCATATTATAGATGCTCCATAAATGCAAAATGTATAATTTCATTAAAAAACAAATGCTAAACACTAAAATATAATTTTATTTTGTGTCAAACTGTATATTGCTGGGCAAATTCAGAGAAAGAGAAAAGTGATAGCAATTATGTTAAGCATAAGATTACAGAGGAGGTGAGTTTCATGTTATTTCTTGAATATACTAAGATTTGAATAAGCTTAAACGAGAACGGAGTAATCAAGGCAAAGGGAGAAAGCTGATAATGGCAGGACTATAAATACTGTATTACACATTTCATCTGTTATCATGTTTCTGGCAACAAAAAACAGAAAACCCAACTCATAATGTTGTAAATATAAAGAGAACATAGTACCTCATTTGATAATCACCACCATAAAAATTGCAGTGTGGAGTGGAGAGAAGCTGTGAAAACAGTGATTTACTTAAGGCATCAAGTTTCAGTATTCAGTCTATTGTTTTACCTTCTATCCTTAAGACGTGCACTTGGTCCTCAGGTTGACTCTTTTAAAGATAATTAGACTTCTGCCACAGTTCAAAGCGTCATATCCAGACACCACTCTATCCACAGGAGAGGGGTGGATTCTTCCATTTGCCTTTTCTTCAGCGTGAGGAAACATTTTGTCAAATTTTTCTGCAGCAGAATCCCCTAATGGGCAAAACTAAGACACAGCCTTCATTGGAATTGGGAATTTGATTAACATTACTGACTGATATTTATAATTTGTCCCTGTATCACATTGGGAGGGGGCAGAAAACCATCAGGAAGAAAAAAGGAGATAACACGTATTGACTAGGTAATAGCAGTTTCTGAGACATTATGTTTTGAGAAAAATAGAAAATAGATTTGTATAAATGTAGTAGGAACATTTTAGAGAGGAATGTAGACTGGATGCAATAGGAAATAAGCCATTGAAAGTTTTAGGTAGTATGCATAACTTTTATTGAGGCAGAGAATTTTCTTTGGAGATGGCTGCATTTGCTCTTTTTAGGACCTGCTACAAATTTTGCTCACCTATTGAGAAATAATATTTCTTTTTCAGAAGAACATATATGCTGTTGTCATGAAGCTGTGGGTATATGCTGAAAATGGAAAATTTCACTTCCCCAATGCATATGTAATTCCCTGAAATTGAAATATAAATACATGTAATAGTTTTTAAATATTTGCAGACAAAACATTCTATTGCATTTTGCTTTTTCAATTACTCTAACATATGTTCTTCTCCATTTCTCAATAAAATGGAGAGGTGGCTTGCAAAAGAAGTAAATTCCCTTCTTGCTGTCTCTTTAATGTGTTTAGTGCTTTTTATTGAGTGAATTCTTTGGATTTAACTGTGAAGCTATAACCTCATTAATTTAACAAAGAGATAGCCTTACTTCAATAAGTATAAAGCATAGGTGGACATATAGAAAACATTTCTCAGATTTCATTCACTCAGACAACCTGTAATGGTGCTTTGTACATTTGGCCAGGAAATTTTGTCTCGCTCATTTTTCTTGTTTCAAGTAATCCGTGATTTAAGAAAAAAAATAATCACAGATGCATTTCTCAAACTGAGAAAGAAATACTTCAGTCATCATACCAAAACAATGATCTCAAGATGATATCATATCTACTTATTGATCCTTCTAACACCAACAAATTGAAATTTGCCACTGCTGGGTACTATATCGATGTTTTTAGTCTATTTCCACTTGCTTTCAAATTATTGTTTTAATAAATCAAATTTCCTTAAACATTTATACTTACCTTCTATCTTAAGAAAGTCAATAAACAGAAAACTGTTTTCATGCATAGGACTTAGTATAAAAGTAAGTACACTGTAGATTAGCAAGCAGGTGGAAATTTTACCAATTATTAAGAAGAGATTTTTGAAAATAGAAGCCCTAAACTAATAGTTGTTCCCTCTCAGAGCCAATGCCCCCTTTCATAAATAATATTTGTGATATTCACTTTATTATCTTAAAATAAAATTCATATGTAATATTATCTACTTACCCACACAATTAAAAAATTAACATAACTAACTGGAATATAAAGGAGAAATAAAAAAATGCATGTCTAAACTAACATTCGTTTCAATATGCAGATGTTCAGCAAACTTTTATGAGACGTTATAATAGAGGAGGTGGATGTCTCTTCCTACATAATTAGGACAGGTTCTACAGTTGTCAATGTCACATGGTGTCCATTGTTACCTCGAGTACCCCCCAAAAACAAATATTCAAAATGTTCCCTCAGAGAGAACCACTGCCCTGGATTGAGACTCTTTTGTTTTTAGTTCAAGGAATGACATAATCATGGAACGAATAAATAGGAAGGAGAAAACCTTTAACTTACATTACCAATTCTTTGGCCTATGAAATTAGGGTTCTGGTCTTTTCTATTTACAAAGGAAAACATATACATGCACATACAAACACATACACACATACGCTCCTCAGTGTTTTTTCAAAGGGACGAAAAAACATATATTTAAAATGTACTTTATAAGAATAAAATGTGGAAATTATCTTATTATATAGATGTAAGGTAGGTAGTATGCCTATATTAAAAATAATGTTTAAGAAGAGTTTTAAATGAAATGAGAAATATAAATGATCAAATAAGTAAAAAGCAAAACTAAAATATGACATGTTATATTAACATAAGTAAAGTACATTTAAATAGCATGGAGGGAAATTGGCCAAAATCTTAGCAGTGGTGAATTCTAGATTTTAGGATTATGGATGATTATGTTTCCACATTTCCCCTCTACTTCTTGATGCTTACAGAAACATTACAACAAATGAGCAATATATAAAAAATTAAAACCTTAGAAAAAGGAAAAGAATTGAGGTGGATTTTTGTCCATCAGTTACTTACTTTCTACATTTTAAACCTCCCCTCATCACCAGATTTTTGTTCTCCCAAGTGCATATTCTGTATTACTTCTGTGATCCTTTTTTTTCTTTCATTTGCTAAATTTGGATCTTCCCCAATGCTCTTTCTTCAGCTTCTCTCTTCTGTTACTTTTCTTATTCCCCACACTCATATTACCCATACCTGTGTCTTCTCTTATCTCTGGAAACAGTTATAGCTTCAAGCTCATGTCATTGATTTCTACTTGTTGACTCAATAACTTCCTTTTGTGGCACTTGAAACACATGACAACTAGTATGAAGCTCATGTTGCATATTTTCTACTTATAATTATTCCAACCATGAGGCCTGACATGCCAATGATCTTGGACATTTTACTCTCTAATTAGTGAATAACATTGATTCTTTCTTAACAAAGACCTTCTCCAATAGTGGTGCCAGAATTTCTACCAGAGGAACTTAAGGGTAACAATTTTGTGGCAAAAGGGAAAGTTGTGATTGCACAATATACATTTTAGAAAATTTTATGTTAAAGTTAGAAAGTGGGTGAATGGGGGTGAAGTGAGTCGTTAAAGGCCCACCCTTGAGCCGCTCTTGTCCCATATTCTATTCCAATGACACCTCACTAGGCTCTTTTTGCTGTATTTCTATCTAGAGTTGAGAACACTTTAGCAGGGTCCTTGGCATATATTCAAGCTATTTTGTTTTTTGAACTCTTTTACTGACATTATTCTCTTGTCCAAAAAATAATTGCATACATTTGCTCTATTTACAAATAAAATAGAGATATTTAGCTTTTATTCAAAGCACTTCAAATCCTTATTGAAATCTCCCATTTTTCCGCTCCCCCACCAACTACTTACCCACATGTACTACACTTGAGCCTAAATGAAATTGCTGTCTTCATTACTTGTGTCATTTTCTATCATACAATATTCCTCATCCCTGCTCTATTTGAAAAACACTTTTCCAGACTCAAGAACTGCCTTCCATTTGTAGTAGTATTTGATTCTAACAATGTAGCAACTGGTCCATATATCTATCTGCTGTAATGATTGTTTCTTTCTGTTCTTCACTATGATTATTTATATTGATATATTAGAAATTTCTATTTGGCACTAGGCATTTTAAGGGCAGGTCTCTTGATTATTGTTTTTAATGTTTCCCTGAATATAGATCATTGCCTTGTATATAGCAGGGCTCACTAAAAATGCACTGAGCGAATCCACAAATAAATAGAGATGATAACACTTGATTTTCCAATCTACTGTTAACTTTTGTTAAATAACTTTAACTTTACACAATATTATGTTTTTCAGATGCCTAAGTATTTTCTATTTTATTCTGTTTTATTTTTTTTTACATATTTCTATTTTTATTGCCTTTTATGTCTAGGTTTCCCTTTTTTCATTCTTTAAAAAAGACTTTATTTATTTATTTGACAGAGAGATAGAGAGAGAACACAAGTAGGCAGAGCGGCAGGCAGAGGGAGAGGGAGAAGCAGGCTCTCTGCTGAGCAGGGAGCCTGATGCGGGGCTCAATCCCAGGACCCTGGGATCCTGACCTGAGCCAAAGACAGACGCTTAACCAGCTGATCCAGGAGCCCCTCTAGGTTTCCTTTTCCCACATAAATGAATTTTCCCTTCTTCTTTAACTCTCCCAACAATTCTGATGTTCTAGCAAATTAGTATCATTGTGCTAAAGTCCGTTTTAAATTTTAAAGAACAGGAAAAATATTCCCTACATTTTAGGTAGCATTGCATTAAAGACCTTCAGAACTTTGTGAGACTTTCATTTTCCTGTTGCTTTGTCACATTTCCAAATTTTCCCTCAAAAAAAATTGGTCTCTATACTCACTTATCACAACAGACCATTGTTACATTTTCTAAGATTTGGTTTCTCAGGTTAATATAATTTTTTTAAGTAATGAATCAAATTAGGAGTGTAATTGTGGCAAAGTGTACTCTTCATTTTCACATTATTTCAAGAGGAACAATTTATTGCTAAGTAAGGTACATGCCCAAAGTCATAAAAAAAATCATTTGTATATGACTGTCATTATAACAAAGATTAGGACTCAAATTTAGTTTGCAGCTCAATATTCTGAGTTTCTTTTTCATTTGTAAAAACTTAGAATCATCATCATAAACAGAATTGATTCATGTTTTTGTTGTAGTGTCTTTTAAGAGTTTTTCTAACAATGATCAAAGTTGTATTACTTTATTCAGCAGAGCAAAATATGTTAAGTGGAATTAAAATAGTCTTGTTATTTTGGGATATTATTATGATAATAAATGTTACATTTATAAGCCTATGCTTAACATTTAATATTTGAATATATTTAATAAAATATATTTAAAACCTTCTATTTATAATATCTCTAAGTTTGTTCAATTTATTTGCATATTTTTATTCTGACAATATTCATGTAAATTGAGTGGAGCAAGTGCTCCTTCCCGCTATTTGATAGAGAAGGAAATTGAGGTCAGAAAGTTTGAAAAATCTGCCCATTAACAAAATACTCAGAAACAAAAATCAAGCTGCCAATTCTTACCCAAGTTACTTTCCCTTGACCTCTTGTCCTAGCTACTTCCTAATAGTTCGACACCGCTGAAAACATTCAATATGAATATACAAATGTTTGTTAATTGGTTTCACAACTTTAATCAGTCTCACTCAGGGCATGCATATGGAATGATAAATCATTTTAAACTTACTAGCTTTCGGTTGACATGCTAAAATAAGTAAAGGTAATGGAAGAGACAATATGAGGCTTTAATTATATTTATTTAGGTAGAAAAGCAAATAAAGGACAAACAAGATAGTGATTTAAATTCAAATCTGAAATATAGATATAAGAGCTCTCAGAAACCAGAAACAAGATAGGTGATTTTAGATTAAAAAAGAAATAAGAAGACTTGCTCTATAATTAAACTGACAGCCCAATGAAAGCGTTTATATGTCAGGACAAACAATGTAGTATTTCATCCAGGAATATATACAAGTATGAACTACAGTGAAGTCATTGCTGTAGAATGGAAGAGGTAGCTGTGAGAGCTGTTTTGATGGAAGCAAATAAATATAAGGGAGGAGTCTCATAAGAATTTGAAGTTTTGATCCTGGTACAATTAAGTAATGGGCCTAGGGTAATAATAATAATTGCAAAGACTATAAAATGCTAACCATGGACCAGATATAGATTCCCAGTGCTTTACATATATAAACTAATAGAATCTTCACCACATCAGAGAGGTGGTTTTACTTTTGTCCTTATTTCATACATGAAGAAAACAGAGGTCCATAAAAGTTAACTAATCTGCCCAGGGTCATACAGTTAGTGAGTGATAAAGTTTGGTTTTGAGCCTGATAATTCTGGCTCCAGAGTTTGTGCTTTTTCTTACTATAGTAGATAGACAACTAGAAGATCAGAAAGAAACTTAATTCTATACAGAACTTTGAACTGAGGAAATGCTAAGCACTGTGTATGCATCGTTTCTAATTCTCAAAGCATTCCTCACATTGATGAACTCTTATGCTATTAAAGAACAAATACCTGACAAATACCTGACATAAAATGAATAGGAGTCAGACCTGAAATTCATACTCATTTAGCAAATGGTTTAAAAGTTTATGCTTTTTCAGATATTAATTAAAAATACAACAATTTTATATGATTTTTCTGTGGGCTACTTATTTACTCATAAATTAAAAATCTTGAAAGTTTCTTATACACAAGATAAATGTTAAGCACTGAGATTAATGTAATAAACAGATCTTGAGGACTCCTGGGTGACAGATAAACAAACAAGCAATTGCGATGCAGCAGGAGCAAGTGAAAAGGACACTTAATATTCATAGCTCTATTACAGTATTTCCTACAGTATAATGTTTATTTCAGTGGCTATATACCATTCTCTCTCTAGCACTCTTTGATCTCCTTTAGGGCCCAGAGTATACCTTTTTCTTTTCCCATAATAAATATTATCTCCTATACAAAATGACTGCTCCATAAATATTAGCAGAAGTGAATTCAATGCAGTGCAAGGTGTAAGTTTTAAAAGGCATTACAGTTATGTCTGTTACCCATGGCTGCAGAATAACAAGGAATTTTGTAATAGAAAATATAATAGAGGAATCTTTATTTTTCCTTAAGATACATTCTTCCTTCTGACCACAGCTAACTTCAGGGTATGCCACCCATGCAATCACACATGGCCCCATGCTCAGAAGGGCCCAGTGCATGGCTTCATGCTATGCTGTCACTGTCTTGAAATTCTTAGTAATGTCTGTACTAGGAGTCCCACAGTTTCATTATGCACTGGGCTCCATAATCTATGTACACAGTATTGCTCCTGACATTTCCTTTTTGCCTAAAACCATATGATGATATGAATAGCCCTTTTAGAAAAGAGGTCCAGAGAGCAGATGGTAAGGGGATAATTGAACCCTCGGTTCAGGTGCAACTACTTCACGTCTTTCAGAACCCTCCCCAACCATGCCCTCACACACATGCATTTCACATTGGGGTCAGTGTCTCTCCTACATGCAACCACCACTCACTTTGCATCACTGGGTAGCTGTGTCCTCATCTGTACACTGGTAGTGCCAGTGATGAGATGTCTTGGAGAGCAATGATTACTCTTAGAGTGATTGGCATTTGTGCTTACAGAATACTGGGGAGACGCTGGTTTAGAATCCAGATATATGACCTGTAAACAAATTGCTCCTGTCGTCTTGACATCAAGGTTGTTATCCTTAAGAGCAAGTAAAAGCATGAGACTTTCCTTACCTGTCAGAGGACCAAAAGAAAAAATAAAGAAAATATGAATCTTGTAAAGGAATGCTGATTTTGTCAGAAGGATGCAGCTTGTGATAAAAGTATACTAAAGGTAATGAAATGCAGAATGTAGGAGAAATGCACTAATAGCAACCACAGAAGCAACGGACAAGAACCGCTCTTGATGAAAGAGGAGTAAATGCATATTTATATAATTATTGTACAATGAGGCAACCCAGAAGAGTCAAAGATGTCGAAAGATGAGGAGCTGACAGATGAGGACCAGTGTGAGAGCCAAGAAAGCACTATATATCAGGATAGAAGAGAATGAGGAAGTATCAATAGCAAGACCCTGAAATTAGCTACATTTTTCATGTAAAAGGTTTATTACAATTTTAATTGTTCACTTAGGTAAGTAAATCAGTGTTCATTAATTTTGTACTGTATTCAGTATCAGAGCTTAAAATAAATTCACAAAAGAAATATATGGTACAGATATTAGTCTCTTAAGTATCATCAGTGAAAATAAATCAACACAAAACCAAAAACTGTTAAAACTCTTTGATTAAGGGAATAATTATTATTAATAACCTGATTCTAAAAATTGTGCTTAATGTTGTAACCTTACAACTAGTGATATATGATTATATGTATTAATTTAAGTCATTGAAGATTCTCAAAAATCTCAAAGTAGTAGTAAATTCATGAGAAGAGATGGATGGTATATTTAACATAGACAGTGGGCCTTTTATTTATTTGTAGCTTCAATGACAGAAATATAAAACTAAATGTAATTTCTGCTCCTAGTCTACAAACATTATGTTGACAGCTCTGTATTATAGCAGATCATCTACTAGCTTTTATTAGTCACTGCAAAAAGCACTTATTAATAATACTTATATAGTACTCACTATGACCTGGCAGTCACATTATATAGGTCACTGTATTTAAATACACGCACTTTATATAGATCAACTCTTTAATCCTCATTTAGCCCTTTAATCCTAAAGGTAAGCACTATCAATATCCTCATTGTTTAGATGAGGAGACAGGCATAGAATACTTCCACAACTTGCTTGGAGTTTTATTAGCTACTTAATGACAAAACCAAGATTTATTCCCAGACAGCTAAGTTTCAGATTCTGTGCTTTTAGTCACTTCTCTATATATTGATTCTTAAGAAAGATTATTTAGCATCAAACAAGTGAAGTTTGCTGTCAAATTAACAACTTGTGTTATTATCATTAGCAACACACACAGTTTTAGAGTGATGTATTTAAGTGCATTTTTAAAATTATAATTCAGATAAAGGATAAAGCTTTAAACAAGGCTAGTGTAAATATGCATACTAAAATGTTTAGCATGTGACTGTACTTTTTCAATTAAATGAGTATTTGAATCTTGAAATCTGAGTTTTTTCATATGAGCAGAAACTAGCTTGAAAAATCATGAAGTGGGCACCTGGGTGGCTCAGTTGATTAAGAGTCTGCCCCCGGCTCAGGTCGTGATCCCAGGGTTCTGGGATCCAGTGCTCATCGGGCTCCCTGCTCAGCGGGGAGCCTGCTTCTACCTCTGCTTCTGCCTGCTACTCCCCCCTGCTTGTGCAGGCTCTCTCTCTCTCTCTTTCTGTGTGTCAAATAAATAAATAAAATCTTAAAAAAAAAAAAAGTCATGAAGTGATCTGGGCCAGTCTTGATATTTGGTATAATACGCGTTTGCTTACGTGATAGGCTTGCTTGTTGATAGTGGTTGAATGTCAGTTTTTCATTCGTTCCTTGAATTGATAGACATTTATTACTCTGAATGTGGAATATGCCTCTTACAATATGTTGCATTTTTGAGAGATCCTGTTTGTTAACTCATTAGAGTCTAATTCCTCAAGATATAATATAACCATGATGATTATTTTTATTAGAAAAATTTAAAAAATCTAGAAAGCCCAGTGACTCAAATATGTTTTTATATTCATATGTCACTAATTTTGAACGCTATGTAAAAAGAAACAATAGGGAATGTTCATTTACATTAAGAACCACATTATTCTTAAAATGCAAAGACAATACTTAGCACTATTTCTGAACATAGCTGCAAGTGATGTATATAACTTATTATTAAGCAATGTCAGCCCAGTGAAAGAACTTACGAAGTCCCCACGTTATTTACATATCAGATTTTTTTTCCAGACAGAACACGTGATGAAGACTGCCAAACAAATAACAACAACAAAACTCACAGCCCTGCTATCCCTATGCATGTATATTTTAAATTTCCTGTATATTAAAGGGTCTTAGCTATAGAGAACAGAAACTTTATAGCTTGAAACATGTACCAAAGGACAAACAAACTCTTTGTTACTATCAGGAAAGTAGGTGATTTCTAACATATTCTGCTGCCCAGACAAAAACTCTATGTTTCTAGAAGATCTCTGACCTTACAAGAAATACAGGAAATGAAATTGAGAAGACCTAAAGTAAAGAAAGTGATAAGAATGGGGAATTTGTGTAATCTACATGGCTGCTTTTGTATGTTGAAGAATTTATAGATTGAACAAATAATCCCTCCCACTTGGTCCTGTTGCTGTTATTGGGTCATTTTCCATTTTGCTTTATGATTAACAATTAGGAATTACTATATGAGAAACTGAAAATACTGCACACCTAGGATTCAGATAGACCTGGATTTAATTACTAGCTCTACCACTGGGTCTAATCAGGAAAATAGAATATGTATCAAATAGTTCTGTAGTGCCAATTTAATAATAGGACTCAATGACACAGTTGTTGGAAAACATGAAAGGGAAAAGGAACCAAGAGAAACCCAGAAATTCATAGAGTATGACTATTACCATCCTAAGGCTAGAGAGTCAGAAGGATGAGAAGTGTTACAGAGCCTAGGATTAGGGGCTACCTGGTTGGAACCATAGCAAGGGCTGCCTTGGTTCCCTGCTCCCTGCTCCACCAAAGGAGGAGTTGAAGTTATGGAAGAGACACTGTTTAGAGCAGAGGACCTTACTGAGCACAGGGAGAGTACTTTGTCTCCCCCTTTTTGTCATTCTCCAGTCACCTCCAGGCATCTCATTGATTGGCTAAAGGCCATTTAGAAACACGAAGCAAGGGCAAAAATGAACTATTGGGATTTCATCGAGATAAAAAGCTTTTGCACAGCAAAAGAAACAGTCAACAAAACCAAAAGACAACCAACAGAATGGGAGAAAATATTTGCAAATGACATATCAGATAAAGGGCTAGTATCCAAAATCTATAAAGAACTTATCAAACTCAACATCCAAAGAACAAATGATCCAATCAAGAAATGGACAGAAGACGCAAGCAGACATTTTTCCAAAGAAGACATTCAAATGGCCAATAGACACATGAAAAAGTGCTCAACATCACTCGTCATCAGGGAAATCCAAATCAAAACCTCAATGAGATACAACCTCACACCACTCAGAATGGCTAAAATTAACAAGTCAGGAAATGACAGATGTGGAGAAAGGGGAAACCTCCTACACTGTTGGTGGGAATGCAAGCTGGTACAACCACTCTGGAAAACAGTATGGAGGTTCCTCAAAAAGTTGAAAATAGAGCTACCCTATGACCCAGCAATTGCACTACTGGGTATTTACCCCAAAGATACAAATGTAGGGATCCAAAGGGGTGTGTGCTCCCCGATGTTTATAGCAGCAATGTCCACAATAGCCAAACTGTGGAAAGAGCCAAGATGTCCATCGACAGATGAATGGATAAAGAAGAAGTGGTATGTATATACAATGGAATATTATGCAGCCATCAAAAGGAATGAGATCTTGCCATTTGCAATGACGTGGATGGAACTGGAGGGTGTTATGCTAAATGAAATAAGTCAATCAGAGAAAGACATGTATCATATGACCTCACTGATATGAAGAATTCTTAATCTCAGGAAACAAACTGAGAGTTGCTGGGGTGGTGGGGGGTGGGAGGGATGGGGTGATTGGGTGATAGACATTGGGTAGGGTATGTGCTATGGTGAGCACTGTGAATTGTGTAAGACTGTTGAATCACAGACCTGTACCTCTGAAACAAATAATGCAACATACATTAAAAAAAAAAAAAAAGAAGATAGTAGGAAGGGAAAAATGAAGGGGGGAATCGGAGGGGGAGATGAAACATGAGAGACTATGGACTCTGAGAAACAAACTGAGGGTTCTAGAAGGGAGGGGGATGGAGGTGGGTTAGCCTGGTGATGGGTATTAAAGAGGGCACGTACTGAATGGAGCACTGGGTGTTATACGCAAACAATGAATCATGGAACAGTACATCAAAAACTAATGATGTAATGTATGATGATTAACATAACATAATAAAATTTAAAAAAAAAAGAAACAGGACTTGTGCAAGGTGTTTTGCAGGGATGAGCCCTGTGTGATAGGGAACAAAGCAGGGAAAAGACAGAGAACGGATATGAGAAGAAAAAGGCAAGTGACTGACACAACCAGCTTGATCTCCGTCAAGCAGTTTAAACATCTAAATCTCAATTTCTTCTGTAACATTGGGGTAATGCCATCCAATTCATAGCATTGTTATTAAGATTAAATGAAATAACACTTATAATGTGCCTGAAGCATATTAAAAGTTATGTCGATAATATTTTTTCTTCTCCAATTTCATCAACTCAAACTGGAGCAAATACAATACAAAGAAACGCTTAGTGAAAAAGCATACTCCTTGCATGACTTCCTATATATCTGATGTGCAATTTTTAAAAATAATATCAATATAACTTATTTTAGATTTAATGTGAGAAAAGTTAGTAGGTAGCTGAGCTTAGACTAGAATATAAAGGCCCACTGACTATATAATAATTATTTTGGAAATATAATGAAACTTGAACTAAATGAGAAGGTTTAGCAGCCAAGTATTTCTGTCTATCAGCTAAATATCTGAGTTTGTATATGAAAACTGAAGTTCGTACATCTTTTTGCATGAAGAAAAACTTCTTTAGTTTCTTAAATTTATGAATAAATATTATCTAAATAAAATATTTTTTCACATTGCAAATGAAAGATTTTAATGTTTCTTATCAGTTTCACTTACAGGAAATTACTTAAAAAAACTAGCCAATTTGAAAGAATGTATGTGCAGTAAGCTGTACTTGGAAAAAAAAATGGGATTAATCAACCTGGTAACTCATTAAATGGACTTTGATATAGTTTAAGTATGAAATACCATGAAGTCATTAAAATGATGATACTTACCTACATTTACAAATATGGAAATTACATATGATATATTATTAAGTAAAATAAGCATATTACAAAACAACATGGTGACAATTTTGTTATGGATATGTTTGTATTTATGTGCAAAAAAAATCTATAAAATCAAAGGATAATAATGGCTATCATTTGGGAAAGTGTTTCTAGGTTATTTTTACTTTGTCCTTTATAGGTTTCATTACTTTTTATTTATTTATTTAGTATCATTATTATTATTTATTTTATTTATTTACTTGAGAGAGAGTGAGAGCACAAGCAGGGGGAGTGGCAGAGGGAGAGGGAGAAGCAAGCTCCCTGCTGAGGAGGGAGCCCCATTCAGTGCTGGATCCCAGGACCCATGCACCTAAGGCAGGTATTTAACCAACTGAATCACCCAGGTGCCCCATTTTCTGGTATTTTTAAACAGCTTTGTACAATTAATTTTGTCTTACAATTAACATTTTATTTTAAAGAAATGACTATTTTTACTTTGATAAATAGGACTTTTAATTTTAATTATTTTGTATGAAATTTTAAGACAAATAATTTATATAAATTGTTATTCCAAGCCACATAATAAATAACAATTAGTTGAATGAGAACAAATATACAGTTGGAACCCTAGGCACTTTATATATTGATTCCTGGCTTGTGGATGAATATAAACAACTTTTGTTTAATTTAAAATTAGTGAGTTACACATAGACACATGGGCAAAATTGGATTTAATTCTCTTAAGGAATTGTTATTTTTAAACTTAGTTTAGTTTTAATAGTAAATAGTAAAAAAATAAAGTGAGCTCAAATTGACACTCCTACTATGAGCTCTTTGTACGGCACTAGGCAGTTGTCTAGAAGATTAAAGGAAAAACTTAAAGCAAATGAGACAGTGGATGTATACTGAAAAGTGCTTCAGAAGATTGAAAATGTGTTGGTATTTCTGTTTTGTTTTTTTAATTTTGGTTGTCAATATGTAACTAGTTAATATGTAACCAACTGTTGCCTTCTTTTATCATTAATGTGACATATTTGGGAAAGCTAAATGCCAGCTAAATTTACAATGCAAGGGTCAGAAAAATAAACCAAACCATGAAGTTGATGAATGTGAGAATAGAAATGCAATGTCAAACTGAAAATAAGAGTGCCAAAAGGAAGGACAGTTTGTAATAACAACCACTGATTTTATAGAACTTTACATTTTGTCCAGTATAATGTATCATTGTATTTTTATTTTATATCACCTAGTGAAGTGAGTTAGAGAAATACAAGTTAGGGCAAGTACAATTAACTTTATGAGGAACCTGAGGCTCAGAGAATTTAATAACTTCTCTAAATCTCTGATTTTCTACTGTGCCTCATGATTTTCATGCTAGAGGGCCATATTTGATCACTTCATATAAGCATTTAATACACTGTAAGTCATCTTGAAATAACATATTGACTTAGAAAATACGAGATAATTAATAAAATTTAGTGGACATATTTCTGACATTAATGGTTTGTACCCAATTAGATACTGTCAGTACACCTATTTATCTTTAAAAAATACAGCTCAAAGTGTGTCCCAACCCCCATTAAGAGTGTATTTTTTTGTCATGATCTATTGAATATCCTACACGGATAAGTAATCTTTGTTCATTAATATCTATAACTATCAGAAGAGTAACAATAATAATCACAATGTTTTTGTCAATATAATGCATTATTGATTAATCTCATTAATCTGTCATTATTGTTAGTAGTACTATCCATGTATAATTTAAATTAATGTGTATCTAAAAGATTGATCCAGTCTCTGGGAACCTGGGATTTTAATTGTAAGCAACTTATGAAATCTTAACATCCAGAATCTAGACTGCTGAAATATATCTAGAGGGCACCTGGGTGGCTCAGTTGGTTAAGTGACTGCTTTCGGCTCAGGTCATGAAATATATCTAGAAATACTGAGGATCTAAACAAACGAGTATAATAAATATAATGCCCCTTCTCGGTATCAGAGAAGCCGTTTCTGACCAACAATCGACCATTTAAAATAAAAATAAGATCCCAGTGACCATTTAAGATAGAAATCAAATTATAATGATAAAAGCACTACTCTGATGAGAATAAAAATATCTTATAATACATTTAAAAAAATAAGACAGCTCTAACACATGGCAAACATGGCAGAAAACAGTCATGGCAAGAAAAGAAAAAAAAGTTATACAAGAGGAAGAACAACAGTGACAGCATTATTGATGGCAAAGGAATGTTTAGCTGCTTGTGGAGAATAGACATCTCCCTGATAGCAAAGAATAAAGTCATCGGTAGGTGGAAAATTACAAGATTTGACCAATTTCTCCTCCAGTGAATACTAAAGAGCCTCCTGATACTAGTACACTAAAGTTGTGTGTGATATAGCAATCTTCAATCTGAGAAAGGTGATTTATGGTAAGTAAAAACATTATTTAAGGATATTTTCCACCTTGTGTCATAGATACTCTCTAAAACTAAGTACATTATTAACTTGTGTTCTCTAATGTGTTTTATATAGTGCATAGGGGTTATTTAGGCTCTTTACTTTCACTTTTCTGGTTCTCCCAAGCAATTTATTCCAAACCTTTGTTCTTGCCTCTATAATACAGAGTTTATATACTCTTTCCTCAAGAGTATAAAATGGTAGGAAAGATAGATGTATCCAACTAGCTATAATGTAATGAGATTAAACATCATCATCCTTATATGTTTTATGGGAGTTGTTACTTTTATTTAAGGCATTTAGGTAAGACTAGCATTTGTTGTGGACCTTGAGTGACAAAAGGAATGTCAATCAAGGACGAGTAAGATGAGAAAACTGCCATGAAGGTAGAGGTGGACATGAGACATGAGACATAAATGTATATTAGCATCACAGTAGTTCAGGAGAGCGCAGGAAACTAAGACATGTATGTTATCTGTGCGGTGGTTGAATTTGAGATGCATAATGGTTGAGTTGTGTAAGAGTGTAAAGAGAGGGTGAATTGACAGATGAAATTGGAACTGTAATTTGGGGAAATATTTGCATGAAAGGCTAAGGATTTTGGATTTTATCCTTTAAGAAATTAGAAGCCATACTCCTCCTTCAGCAGAGTGACAAGAATAACTTTTATTGAGAGATATGAAATGCTTTTTGGAAAATACTAAGTATTCACAGTCCTTCCACATATAAACAGATCTCATTTCTTTTCCATCTATTCTGTTTAAGTGCAAAGGTTTTGAATATGATATCATGATATTCATTCAATTTTATTCAAATAGCATCAATATTTAAATTGTCTTTAATTTACATGAATGGTTAAACAGGAATGTTTTAGTTGAATTAACAACTTGCAATAACTTCAGGGGAAATGCTTTTGTTCCTTTGAAAAATATCTGCTGATTAAATAAATGTATCCAACTGTGAAGAAATATAAAATATCTCAATATACATTAAAGTTCATTGGTTTTGAAAAATAAATGGTTTTAGATAAAAAACTATTAGAATTAGTAAAAATGCCTAATTTAAAATAAAATTTGTTCATTTCATGCAATTACTTTGGTTATAGTGGAATGTATTGGTGATGAAAATAGCAATATGATTTGGACAACAATAAATAATGCTTCTGCTTTAGGAAAACTGAAATGGATTCGATTCATGAATTTAATGGATCAGTAATTTAAATAAGTATCCACAATAGGAAGAATATTCAAATAAGTGTGTTTTTTGAGTAGAAACATGTAAAATATAATAATACCACAGGGTTGTCTAGTATTGTATAGGTTGTTTTCATAGGCTTTACTTCACTTAATCCCTCGAGTAATCCCTCAAGACAGAAAAAGCAAGTGGTGAAATGTATTGCTTTTTTAATGACTTGCCTTGGGTTTCAGGTCTGGAATCAGAGTCCACTGTGTTTTTATTCTTCATGTCTTCTTTACTGGGACTGAGCCATTCTTAGACATTTTTCCCAAAAATATTTAAATCATTTCTTTAGTCAAAGCTTTCAAAAACTCAGTCAAGTTAGTAGATATGATTGGTTTGTCAGATATTTCTCACTGTCATAATGCTTGAATAGGCTGTGCATTTAGACATAAGCTTAATGACTGACTTTAGTTCCCTTTCTGATACACTTTGCAGGTAATGATTTTAAGATGATTTCGAAGGCATTGCCATTTTTAATTTAAAAATTTAATTAAGAGGAATGTCCTCTGGATAGTGTAAGATTTATAAAGCCACAACTATATTTCTGTGTATATGCATGCAGTGCTATACTTCATTAGCTACCCTATGTCCTGTGCTTATTTGCAAGTAGAATGCATGCATTTAAAAAAATATATATATCCTTCAAAGAACCTATATTCTTTGATTTTCTGATAACTCAGAGAATTGATTCAGAGAAATGTATAGAGGAAACCATTGGTATTTGGTATATCTTTTCATCCAAATGTTGTCTTCTGTATTTTAATCCACTATCTCTAGCACATACATTCTAACAATTATATAGTCTTAGGGTAGAATAAAAATGTGTCAAAGTCATTGATCATGAGAGAATGTGGGAAAAAAATTGAAATGGACTTGGAGATTATATATACTCTACCAGAACATTAAAAAAAGGTGCAAAACACAAATAACTGTAATATAACTATAATATCACTAATCTAACACATGAAAATAATCTCTAAAATAGAATAAATTTATTTACCTATACACTATTACATTGATTTAATTGTGGCCAGGATCATAGGTTGTCTTGTGTTTTTCTACGATATTTGCAAAGTTTTGAAATCAAGTTAACAATAGCATACCATAGATAATACCATTTTATAATTTCTGTGTATCTACATAGAGATTAATATTTAAAGTTGCTAAAAATCTCTTTACTCCAAGTAAATAAATATTAGGATGCCTAACCAAAACCTTTGCTTACATCTATTTTTGAAAACATAAGTCAGTATCAATATAATTAATATAATAAGAAATTATAATCAAAGGGACATTTATTATTTTCAGGAAGAGTATTTACTTAATTTTAGTAATAAGAATTGTCTACTTTTAGATATTAATTTTTTTCCTACATAAGAAAACCAATTTATAATTTAATTTGGATGATATCTTTCTCTTAGGGTAAAACCTGTATATGCTGAAAGCAAAATGTCAGTCTACATATTGAGAAGAGCAGTAAGGAAAGGGAGGAGATAAGATTTTAAAAATCAATGTAACGTTAAACTAAAAGACAACAATTTCTGGGGAATTATACTCATGACATAGTTTCCTGAGTGAATAAAAATCTACATTTAAAGGTACAATAAATTTGATGTACCTTGATTCTGTTAGAAAATGAACAATTCTATGTACCTCATTTACCCTTTTAGGTACTTGAGAGGGAAATAAAAGTTTCCTTCTCCAAGTAACTGATTAAAGTAGCATCTATGAGACCAGATCTAACACACTTATCATTTATGGCTTCAGTGATATCATTGAAGTGTTAGATTTTGCTATTATAAAAAAAATTACTGACCCATTTATTAATGAATGTTTGGGTCATAAATTAGATTGTAACAGATGAATTTCCATCATGCATATGGTATTATCCCTGAAGAAGCAGGTATTAACCTTGGAGAGTGACATGTTTGACAAAGTAGTCCTTGTAAGGCAATATAATCAGAGAAGTACAGATTGGATATCTGCTTTATTTCCTTAAGGTAACCAGAATTTCCCACTTACGTAGATCAGAGCACTAGAGTCCTAAAGAACTGAAGACTTTGTGATAGGCTCATCTACACCACAGGAGACAGTCAGGGGAAAGGGGAAAAAATCAGCACTCTGCTATGACATTTTCTTAGTTCAGCTTTATGGCAAAATAATTGCTAGTATATGCTATTCTTCTCTGAAGGAAGAAAGCTATAGTCCTGGATTATTTAAAAGAAAATATTAATAGTTTGATCCATGTATTCTATATAAATACAATAATGGGTCATTTTCCTTCAATCTTTTATACACACTTTTCTTTGTTAATTTATTCCACACCCCATATTCATAGCATGCTTCAATTTCCCATGTCTTTACTAGAAATTGTTTTTTCAGGGACTAAAAGGTTTCCACAGGAGATACTAATGGTTTCACCCTAGTCACCAACTTGATTTTTTCTGCTTCTCAGCTGTCTTTAGTTTCACAGTCCAGAGACCATCTGTCTAGACAGGTGTTTTCTCACTGGTATCTAAAAGTAGAAACTGAACATCATTATTTTTGAAATCTATTTAGAAACTGCAACTCTAGTGATAACACAGTACTGGTCTAAACCGTGCACTGTTACAAATCTCTTCCTTAGAACAGATGGATTGCAAAATGGCTTATTTTGCATGCACCAGCTGTGAACTTAAGTAATATACAGGAACTGTGGGTGCCACTTTACACTGCACAGAAAAATCAAGAAATTTAATAGGTATGTAATATCAAAAGTTTTTGCAGTAAGACATTTATTTAGTAAATTAATTTTTTCATAGAGTCCACTGTATACAATACAGGGAAAAACAAAGTAGGAGCCCTCCGTCTTAGAGATATCACTATAAAGTAAATTCTGCTGAAAAGTATTTTGAAGCTTATAAATTTATGGGCCTTGACTATACTCCATAACTTTTAACCTGAAAGACATAGTTTTCTTTAATCCAAATTAAAAATGCTTGGTACTAGTGATATATGAGTACTTCTTATTGTATAACACTAAAGAACTGATTTTTGTTAACGTAAATAAAGATACTATTACAAAAGAATATTTAATTCCATCACAGTGTCACACTCTTCCTCCCCATCATGATCCTTACAACACGCGTGCACGTACACGTACATGCAAATGCACACACACATGCATTTACAGAATCACTCACTGTATTAGAGATGCAATTTTTGCAGTGGTTACATGTATGCAGTTGGTATCTTGTTGAATGCCCAGATCCACTAATTCTTAGCTATGTTATGTTAGGAAAGTTATTTAATATTTTGATGCCCTAGTGTTTGTTGTTTTCCTATGTGAAATAGGGATAATAGTCCCTAAATGATAAAGTTGATGTGATGATAAATGACAAGATGCATATAAATCACTTATAAACAACCTAATTAATAGGCAGACGATGAGCATTTTGCAGTTAGCATTATTGTTATTATTTCTGTGTTCTAAGTAGGTTAATGTGTTTGTCACGTACCACCTGTCCTCAAAATCTATTTTCCTGAAGGAAAAATAGGTATCAAGTTTGGACAGGTTAAGCTGAAGTCGGATTCTATTATTTCATCATTAAATGTCATTTATTTTGCTATCTTGGGAAATTAAACCAATTTTTTATGAGAAAGCATATATCTGAGTTAAAACAATCAAATTACATTCAATGTTTGGGAACAAAGTTTATAAATTAGTGAGAAAACCAAGGAAGTATTTTTTCTGGTTTGTTTATGACCTGTAAGCAATATATTTACAGAGAGGAAACAACCTAACCTGTCTCTCTAACTAAATAAGTTTTCTGTGTGTGGTTGAAAGCCTTTTCTTTAACTTTTTCATCTCTTTTGTCCCCCTCCCCATCTTTCTTCCTTCCCCACCTCCTCCTCCTCTTTCTCTTTCTTCTTCTCCCCTCTCCCTTCCCCCTCCTCCTTCTAGTTTTTCATGCCAGCTCTGCTTGTAAGGAAAACTGTAGTTAAGAAATAGTATAGGGTGCCTGGGTGGCTCAGTTGGTTAAGCGACTGCCTTTGGCTCAGGTCATGATCCTGGAGTCCCTGAATCGAGTCCCGCATCGGGCTCCCTGCTCAGCGGGGAGTCTGCTTCTCCCTCTGATCCTCCCCCCCTCATGTGCTCTCTCTCTCTCATTCTCTCTCTCAAATAAAATAAATAAAATCTTAAAAAAAAAAGAAATAGTATAAAGTGAGTCCTAGAGTGGTAAGAGAGACCACGGTAAAGAAGCAAATAGATGATGTCAGAGCTATCTTCCTGCACTTTTTGATCTACCCTAAAGATTAAATAAATTACAGCCTATTTTTGAGCCAGGAGTTCATGCAAACTGTAAATGCTAAATATATTTGTTTTTTTGGCTTTTTTTTATCCTGCACTTATATTACAAATTGTCATGTTTAATTAAAACTAATGAAATCATAGATGTAATAATTGGATATATTTTAGGATGGCATCTGGATGGCACTTATTATTTAATATTAGTTATTTATTGTTAAGTTTTAACATGATCTAAGGAGCCGAAACAAATAAAGGAGAGAATAATTAAATTCATCTCTTGGGCTCAAATCTAAATTAGATGAGGGAAAAAAATGTAAAATGCGGTGAACAAAGATTATTTCTCCACAACATATTATAAACCACTGGAAAAATTAGATCAAATAAAACTTAAGGCAAAGGGAAAAATGACACAAAATCTCACTTATATATAAATATATCAGATAGATACATAGAGTGTGAGCTAAATAACACACAAAATAACGTAAAATGAAATAAAATGTGCTTAAAGATCTGGAAATGTAAAACTGGCTCTAATACAAACTGAGTCACTCTAGAATACACTAAAATGTATTTCTTTCATGACTTGTGCAAAATAAATAAAAATTAATATGATGCACTTCTGCATTGCTGCTGGAAAAATAAACTTGTTTATTATTACTTCTCTATAGGAATACATAGCAGAATATATGCATATAATAGCACAGCACTAGCTGGTAGAGGACACTCAATAAGTGTTCATTACCTTTCTACCTCTATGCCATGTTGTTGCTTACCATTTTAATCTTTACATCCTCTTCCCTAGGTCAAAATATTTTGACTATTTTAATCCTTCTAATTGTTTCTTAGCATCACCTTCACATTCATCCAGAATATCCTATGTGACCATTAACAAGATTTCTTTCATTATCTCAATTTAGAAAGATTTTCATATCATAGGCCAATAGAAAAATGAAGGCATTTTGCACTAACATCAATTTCCTAATCTAGCAGGTTAAATTGTTCCCCAAAAAGTTTTATCCAAGTCTTAACCTCTGGACCTGTGAATGGGACCTTATATGGAAAAAGAGTCTTTGTAGGTGTAGTTAAGTGAAAGATCTTGAAATGAGATCATCCTGCATTAACAGAGTGGGCCCTAAATACAATGACATGAATCATTATAAAAAGAGAAACACAGTCAGAAGAGGAGACATGCAAGGAAGGAGCCACATGAAGATAGAGGCAGAAGCTGGGATTGTGCCAAGCCTTGGCCCCATGCCAAGGAATCCCTGGGGTCATCAGAAGCTGGAAGAGCCAACGAATTCTCCCCTGGTCCCCTAGAAAGAGTGAGTATTTGATGAAATCTTAATTTTGGTCTCCTGGCTTCCAGAACGGTAAAAAAAAAATACAGTTTTGTTGTTTTAAGCCTCCAAGTTTGTGGTTATTTGTTTTGGCAGCCCTTGGAAGCCAATATATGAAGTTTGATCTCTGTATGTGAGGAATGAAACATTCAAAAATGAACGCAAATGTGGAAGGAAAAGACATGCAAATAAAGTTGTAATTTATAAGTTTATAATTCATAAATTGCTCCCTAACTCTGGGTTTCTCAGCAGAGGCACTATTGATATTGTGGGAAACTGTTTTGTGCATTTGGGGATTTAGCAGTATCCCTGCCTTTATCTACTCAATGGTAGTAGTGCCCTCCAGAGCAATGATGGCCAAATATTTTTCTAGAAGACCAGGATGAGGGTAAGATCAATGAGGCACTCACCATGGGCACAACACTTACAGGGGTGCCAAAAGCAAAGTAATCAGTATGAAGAATACTTAATGTGATATTTTATGCAATAGAAGTTAATGCAAAAAATTAATGATAAAATACCAAAATTTTAAAGACAGAAGTAGTACCATTACTAAATATGCCATGGTTGGGGGAGGAGGCAAATTGCCCTCTGATAAGAGCTACTGCACAAACCTAAGATAAGCGATGGTGCTATTTTGATGACGATTTGATGTGTTCATCATTCTCATTAGTCTCCTCATTATTAGAAGGAGAAGTTAAGCATTTCTGACTCTGGAAGTAGACAGATCTGCACCTGCTTAGTATGTATCCTTAGGTGTACGTTAAGTTCTCAGCTTTCTTGTCTGTAGATTGAATTAATGAGTACACTTATCTATAAAATTTATGAAAATGTCTGACATTTTCTGTAAAGTGTGTAGAACAGTATTTGGAAAGTGATCAGATGGTGGTAGCCATAATCATCAAAAAATAACAAATGCTATAAGAGATCTTCACTCTCTAGTTTTAGAGAAGCTTTATTTAAATTTACGAAACACTTGTGCAAAGACCATGGTGTGTCCCAGACATATTAAGTGTGCTAAGTTGTGTTAACTACTGTAGCTATTATTCATGTCATTATATTTTATGCCACCTAAATAAATATAGAATTTTAAATTCAGACCCTGCCCTACGGCATGCTATCCTTACAGATACATAATAGTATCTAATAATGCAACAACTCTTAAGTGGTATTTTAGCAGAATTTGTGATTAATCTCAAATTATTTTTAAACTCTACTCCCGTACTTCAAACATGACAGAGACAATAGCATCATTTTTCTGCTGTTTTCTGCTGAAATGGCTGTAGTAAATGGAAAGGTCCCACCCCTGGGGTAGTAGCAGTAGTGAGGGACAAAGGGAGGTAAGTTTAGAATTTGGGAAATTATACACTGTAATTTATACATATATATTAAAATACATTACAAAAATTATGAATATATAGACTAACTTATTGCATACCACATTAATAGTAAATATACTACACACATATAAAATTATAGATAGTATTAGATAAAATGTAGGGTCTATAATTAATTTATTTCTAGTGAAGTTTAGATATTACAATAACAAATTTGGATATCATTTATATAGGATGTTAAAGATTAGTTTATGACATAGATACATACACCAATACCACATTCTTAAGTAAATGAATTAATATATAATAAAAAATTAAATAGTGAGTTAAGCTTATAATGTTTCCACCTTCAAATTATTTGGTTGTAATGCATGTAATTGTTGAAAGTATTGAATATCAGCATTAATAGAGAAATTTATTATTAGCACTTTTCTTTTATAACTGAAAACAAAGCATATAAAAGCCTTGAGATCATAACATCATCTTTCCTATAAAGAGCTCTCTGCAAATGTCGGCTAAAAAGTAAGATGTATAAAAATTTTTCAATGAAGAGAAAATAAACATATTATTATATGCATCTTTTTAACATAAGCAATACAAGATTTATCTTACAAGATCAAAAGTCACTGAGAAAAGTATAAAAAGCAAAAACTCATAAAACTCAACTGGAAAACAAAAATGCACCTTAAGAGATATCTATCCAAAATGCTGTCTTATCAAACAACTGATAGCTATAAATGTTTCCCATTTTTATTATCCATGACCTTCTTATAACTCATAAAACTATATAGATTTTTCATTATATGTGCTAGGAATCCTGGAAAATGATGCTCCTAGAATATTGAACAATAATAAAAGAGAAATATGTTACAACTATTTTAATAGAACTGACATAGGTACAGAACAACAATGGAACATACATACATACACAAATGGCTCTCTATTAAAGTGTATCTATAATATGAACAGGTTTAGATAATATTAATCTTAAAATTACATGTTGGGTTTTTTTCTTCAACCACGTTTGGAGGACATTGAACTTTTTTTCCCTGTAAAATTTGTGTGAATACTCTAATGTTCTTGGTATTGCCCTTTAAAATTTTATATTCCATCTTAATTTTAGTTAGTCTTTATGTGATCAATAAATAATTATGTTTAGTTATTTCTTTATAGCAAAAAGATTTTAAGGAACTTAATTTTGAGTTCCCATGGGATATATTATATGAACTAAGACACACTGATAGTTGTGATCAGCTTAAAGTCTATATTGCAGAAAGATTCTAAGGTAAAACGGGTTTCAAAATAAATCATTGCCATGAGTTTTATGTGAAGAAGAAGGAATTAGTTATCTAACAGGATTGGAGTGTGCATTGTTTGCTATTTATATTCCTTTTTAATTAAGTTCAATTCCCTTGTAAGTTAAAACACTAAAGGTAATTCTTCCGTTGTGGCTTGTAGTAGAATACCTCAAAGGACGGATGGCTTCAAAGGAGATTAAAGTGGACTGCATTTTTATATAAGAAAGGTTGTAATACAAGTTTACCCCTACCAAAAAGCAAACTGACTCTGAAAGTACTATAGTGCTAAGAGTGCACTTTGAAATTCTGAGTTGGTTTAGATGTGATTCAGATCCTAAAGCATTGGCTCTAGGATAAAATATGATGCTGGCACAACAACAACATGCTGTCTCCTCTCCTCAGTTATTGTATTGTATCTAAACACATATTTTCTACACAAGGAAAGTGTACAATTACGAAAGATAAATATTCTTAAGATTGAACATTTATGTCGGCAACGTAAGTGAGAGATCCAAAAGGAGTTACTGGGAATGTGGTAAACATTATTTCCTTGTTTTTAATGCATAACCCATGTTGTGCATGTTCTTTTACAAAGAAGTGCCTCCAAATCATGCATCTAAATTTCCAAAAATAAAATTATCAGTTTAAAAATGTCAATTCTTTGCATTTATCTTCTTTTTCGTGGAATAAAAAAAATGATTTGATTTAAGTAAAACTTTGGCATGAATCTTTGAGTTACTCTTTATTTTTTTCATCACTGATAATCTTTATATAGAGAAGGAAAGGCCTTTAAAAATTCAGATTTTATGTTGAATTAATGGGAATTGGAAGTTGTGATAAGAAAACATATACATATTTTGTTTTAGTAGTGAAATTATCTTCAAGATTATGACAAGTAATAAGTAAATGCAGTTAAATAGAAAATGAATAACTTTAATTATTAATACAATCATTATCCCAAACATTTATTAACCATCTAACTACAAGTAATGGCTATATGTATATGTATGTATATATGTACATATATGTATGCATATATGTCTATTTACATATACTAACCCAGTATAATATATTTTATACTCCTGGAAACACAGGGATAATGTAAATTTTGTAATTTCTTATATCTTAACCCAAACTATTTTTAATTACTTCTAATTTGTACATAACTCTGTGGCTTCCACACCATGCCCTTGCATATTTTTTTATGTGGTGCTCGCAATATCCCTGAGGGATAGATATTACTTACTTATTTACAAAAAAGAAACTGAAAATGAAGGTACATGTGAGACTTTCCAAGGCCACACACAAAGAGAGATTTGAAACTTGCACGTAAGTGCCTCTTTATGCCAGATATGCCATTATACCCATGTATCCCATTCTATCCCTCTTCTTTTTAAAATAACCAAAAAGTGTCTGAAGAACACCAAGTGGTTATAGATAGTTATAGATCACGTTAGAAGCAGAGGTAATAGAACCATCAACATTTGAATTATCAGTTTACTTCCAAGCCGCTGCTGGATATTGCTTCCCTAGGCATAATGGCTTCCAGTAAAACATAGTCTGCATTGCTTATATGTAACAGAAATAAAAACAGCCATAAACAATTCCTTTTTTCTTTCAGTTTTAACAAACCCCCTTATATAAATGTGAACATACACAATTACATCAAATAATGACTACTATTCTCAAATAATAAATGAGCATTTTATTCTCTTAATTCTTAGAATCTTTCACAAGCTGATCTATCTAAATGAATCCAAATAATATTTATTGTCATAAGTGCTAGATACTTAATAATTAAAAAAATAATAATCAGGTGCCTGTCCTCTCAGAGTTAATTGCCTGATGAACACAAGCAAGTAAACAAACATTTGAATAGATCAGAAAATATATATTATGGTAAGGCTAGCATCCCATAGCATACAATGTGAACTCAGAGGAGGGGCACCTCACCCAGAATTGGGAGAGTTTGTCCCGACTTTCTCAAGGAAGTAACCTTTTAATTGAAACCTAAATAGAGCAGTATCCATACAAGATGAATGAGCTGTCAAAGAGAAAGGAAAGGAATACTTGAGTATTGATAAAGAAGGAATAGCAAATCGATGGACGTTTGAGATTTTTCCAGATTATGGCTATTGTTGATAAATAATGCTGCTATAAACATTGTGGTGCATGTGCCCCTTTGAATTGGTATTCGTCTATCCTTTGGGCACTGATGAATGGATAAGGAAGATGTGAGATATATATATATATACATATATATATATATATATACTCAGCCATAAAAGAATGAAATCTTGCTCTTTGCAACAATGTGGATAGAACTAGAGTGTATTACGCTGAGTGAAATAAGTCAGTCAGAGAAAGATGTGCACCATTTGATTTCACTCATATGTGGAATTTAAGAAACAAAATGGATGAACATAGGGGAAGAGAAAAAAAAAAGAGAGGGAAGAAAAACATCAAAGAGACTCTTAACTATAGGGAACAAACTGAGGATTGCTACAGAAGGATGGGCTAAATGGGTATTAAGGAGGGCACTTGTGATGAGCACCGGGTCTTATAGGTAAGTGATGAATCACTAAATTCTACTCCTGAAACTAATATTCCAGTATATGTTAACTAACTAGATTTAAATAAAAACTTGAAACATAGAAAAAAAAGAAGAAATGGCAAGTGTAAAGGCAAGAAAGTACATAATTTTGAATTGAAAACATTGCTAAATGGTTGGATTATGGACTGGGGTGTGGTAAAGAGCAGTAAATGAGAAGAGAGGTCCGATTACGGACTTAGTGCAGAATAGCTCAATTTCCAAAACACATAGGTAACACTGAGTAATGATTCCCTTTGGAAATATTAAAAGGGGTGTTGGCCTTGAAGTGCAAATAGCTGTAAAAACCTCTCAGTGCTGTAATACCTTTGCTATTATTAGCCTATAATATTTCAAAAATAGTCTATAACATGTTAGACTATCTTTAACAGCACAAATTCTATAAGAGAAAAAAAATCCCCTTTGGTCCTTTAGTCACTCATTAACAGTGAATTAGCATAAGAGCTTTGATAAAGGGGGGGAGGAGCCAATGTTTCCCATTATTGAAGAAGTTTTGCTTCCTAGTGCAGTGGGTTCTAATCACTCTAATCTTCAATCTCTATCCAATTTTAATGTTTAGAAATATTTTAGGAATAGAAATCGGGAAAAATAAGATGATGTGAAACAGAGTTTCCAGGTGATCTATGATGGACATATAGTGTGACCAAGAAATCAATCTTTATTTTCTTTGTTTTTCTAAGTCACTGAGATTTTAATTTGTAATTGCAAAATAGTTTAGGTCATACTGACCAATGGAAATATTTTCAGGAAACAGTCTAATTTGTCTAGTTTTCACAAGTAGTATTAATAAAATTAAAGAATGTGCCTATCCAGAGCCAGCTACATAATTTTCAGGGCTCAGTTCAAAATGAAGAAAGAGAGCTCCCCTATTAAAATATTATTAAGAATTTCAAGATGGTAAGAGCACCTATTACAATGAGCACTATGTCCTGAGCATGTGGCCCTATGCAACTGCACAGGTTGGACACACATTAAGTCTTCCCTGTGTATATCAGATGTATAAGTCTTTTATCTATAAGATAGATGAGTGGAAACATGTGTTTTTTGTGTGTATTTATGAGGATGGTATGAGTGTAGGAGTTAGTTGACCAAAAATCTTGGGAAAGGGAAAATTCTGGATATAATTTTTATTTCTTTGAAAAAAGAATGTTTTGAAGGATGTTCCCCCATTTTTCCACAACATATGTGGTGATATTATCTGCTAAACTTTTTCTTTCTTTTGAGATGATGTTGGCATTTTGGAGTTAAGGAATATAGAAAGTTGGGAAGAGTGACTGGGGTATATAATAGTGAGCTGAAATTCAGTAATGCAGTCAAAACCTTCTTCTGATAGATGTATATATCAGGAATCTATATATTGAATCATGGCCTCTTTTAAAACATCAGATTATAATTATTTTGTATATTTATAAAAATTTTATATTAGTGTTTGTAAAATTCATGTGGATATAAGATAAAGTTTTAGATAAAATAGGATAAGTGCAGAGGTCTACTGAGCTTTAAAATACTATGAATCCATTTAATGTATTCTATGAAAACTTTGTGAATTCCTTGTGTGTCCAAATTAATAAGACTTACTTTTTTTGCTTACAGAACTTGAATTAGCATAACCCTAGGCCTCCATTAGACAATCATGTACAAAAAACTTTATCAGCAAAAATAGTCGTTCAGTTCACTGAGTATATTACTTTGCACGCTACTTATATTTCTGACAAGGAAATTCTTTATCTCAACTTTATTTAATTAAAATTATTTTCTAATAATATAGATTAATAGTCTACTGAAAAATTACTTTCAGTAAAATGTAAAATATTTTAATAAAAATTGTACTAAGCACAGCCTATAGTTAATGTTGAACAAAATAGAAAAAACATATGTTACAACGAAGATTTCAACATCACATTGAATTTCATGCTGTTCCTTTGAGTCGTTGCAATCTATAAATAAGCTTATTTTAATCAAATATTTATTAAATATCTGTTATATACAGCATCTCTAATGGAAATGTTACAGATTTTAAAAATGAACAAATAAACTTCTTGACTTCAAGAAGTTTGTGTCATAATCTGAACTATGTTTTTTATAGGAAATGAACTGATTTGCCATAAATAGAAATAACAAGATATTAACCTCAAAAGTCATAATTCTAATTGAAAGTGTCAGGACATGAATTTATGAAAATAAAATAAATTAAATAAGAATTTTCTATTATAGAAAGAAATAACAAAGCCTCAGTGCACAGGCTTCTTTTGTTGGCAGAGTCATTGACTAAAAGTATTTATAGAGATTATACATTTGTCACTTGCTTGAAAGCCTTAAAATCCATGAATGATATTAAGTTTTGAGGGAGATGGTTAATTAATTTATATTTAAGTGCCTTTCAGGGATCTAAACCAGGAGCTAATTTCAATATTGTAAAAACTGAATTGTGCTAGTTTATTTTTTGTAATGCTAAATTAAAGAAGTGCCTTACGGGGGCACCTGGGTGGCTCAGTTGGTTAAGCAACCGATGCTTGATTTTGGCTCAGGTCATGATCTCAGAGTCTTGAGATGGTCTGGCTCTTCGCTGGACTTGGAGCCTGCTTAAGATTCTCTGTCTCCCTCTGCCCCTCCCCCCACTCATGCATGCTCTCTCTCTTTCTCTCTCAAATAAATAAAATTTAGAAAAAGAGGAAGAGGAAAATCTTAAACAATCTAACTTTAAAAAGTGCCTTACCAATGTTCAGCAGATGGTTATCCCCAAAATTCTGTCTACTAACATTGATTTCCAAATTCTGTATAAGAAACCTGTGCTGGCTGTACATTCTTTTTGCTACTCATTTTCCATTCATTCCCTCTGCAATTTGAAATGAATTGCATTAGACTTTACAATGATGTGAGATTTACAAATAACATTCATATATCTTTTGTAAATGCCAATGTTAAAACCAAATCTCAAATTTGCCTTGATAATGATACAACAGGCAGCCATACTAGTAGGTGTTCTCACATGCAGTTAAAAAAATCTTTCTTAACTAAAATATAATCTAAGTTACTTTTCATAATTTACATAGCATACAGAAACACTGTGTCATCAATCCGATGAAACTGTATCATTTGTTCTTAAACCCTTGTCTTCCCAGCTAGTTCCGTGCTAATTTATTTTAATATCACCTTATATAGAAGCTGTCTGTTTAAATTTAATTTATTGGCCTTTTATCAGTCCCTTTCTTTTATCCTAGAGATATAGTGTCATAGTAGTGGAGAAAACTCTTATATCAGTAAAAGTGTTGCATTATGATACTAATAACCTTTTGGGAATGCTTAGAATTTTCTATTTTTAAAACAAGTTATTTCATTGATACAGTGGATCTATATCTTTGAATAGCTCATTAATTACTTTCTCTATTAGGTATCAAAGACTGATCTGTTAGTTATAATGTATTTAACAAAATAAAGTTTTAAAGCCATGGCATAGAAATACCATTTTTAATCCTAAAATATTTAAGAAAAAATAAACAAATATACATTGAAGCCATCTCCATTAACTCTCTCCTATTTTTAAAATAAAAGATATTACCTTGGATATAGTAATCAAATATGTACTTACGAATTGTTTGAGTAGCATCAGAACTATCCAAGTTTATTTCTAGTGTGCATTCATCTGTCAAGCAATCTTTGAGTATGTACATATATACAGGGCCTTGTATGGGAGGTTGTCATGAGAAGATGTATGGCATAATGAGTATCAAACCGACTGGGATTAGATCCTAGCTCTCCCTGCAAATAGTAGACTGTGTAGCTTTTGGCAAAAGATTTCAATTAATTAAACTTCCATTTCTTTGTCTGTTAATGGACATAAAAATAAACACTTTTAACATCTTTTTTAAAAATTATTTATTTATTTGACAGAGAGATAGAAGAGCACAAGTAGGCAGAGTGACAGGCAAAGGGAGAGGGAGAAGCAGGCTCTCTGCTGAGCAGGAAGCCTGATGTGGGGCTGGATCCCAGGACCTTGGAATCATGACCTGAGCCCAAGGCCATCGCTTAACCAACTGAGCCACCCATGCGCCCCACACCTTCACATCTCTTATAGGACAATTTAAAGTAAATATAATGAAACATATATAAATGTGTTAGTTTAGAATAATGTCTTGTGTAAAGTATACATTTTTATCAGGTCAAGGTAAAATATAAGTTAGAAATCAGCATTGACATCAAAGAGTATACTCTTAGAAAAGATAAAATACCAGAATATAAATACCAATCCACAGAGTAAGATGTGGGAAGCAAAAAAAGAAAGGAGAAACATCTGGTGCTTGAGTACTAAGGAAAATAAATGAACAAATATAATTGTTTAAAAATAAGGAAAGATTTTGGAATGAAATGCCCTTTTAAATAGGCTCGTTTATGAAGGAGGGGGTTTGATGTGAAAGAATGATGATTTGTTTTGAGAACCACCACACTGTGCTATATTGAATTTAACCTTTTTATACATATGGTCAACTTTCTCTCCAGAAGCATTTACTAATTTTTACTTTAAAATGAGATTGTTGTCCTTACTGAACCCTTCACAATACAAAGACAATAATATTGTAAATATTTTCATATTTTATTTCAATTCAATTTTCTTTGATTGCTAGAGAAGCTGAAATTTTTCATGTATTCATTTTCCATTTCTGTTTCCTCTTTAGTGAATTTACTGGTTGTGGCTTGTGTCTATATTTTAATATAAATTTATTTCATATAAAACTATTTTCCCCACAATTTGCCTAAATATTGTGAAGAATATATTAATTGTGGGGGAAGACACTTGAAATTCTCTTTTAAATTCAATCCTTTTTGGTCCCAGCACTAACTTTTCATCTTGGATCTATTTGCACAGACCATCACCTCTTCTATATGCTTAGTAGTATAGTTCACATTGCGTCCTTTTTGTTAAATGCTTGCATATTGATTTCATTTTATTAGGTCTTATAAGCATAAGCAGGCAAAGACCGAAAAAAGAAATACCCCTCCTACCTTTATAAAGTCTATATTCTAGTTAGAGAGATGGATGTATTTCATTTTTTTAAAGATTTTATTTATTTATTTGACAGAGAGAGACAGCGAGAGAGGTAACACAAGCAGGGGGAGTGCGAGAGGGAGAAGCAGGCTTCCTGCGGAGCAGGGAGCCCGATGCGGAGCTCGATCCCAGGACCCTGGGATCATGACCTGAGCTGAAGGTAGACGCTTAACGACTAAGCCACCCAGGCACCCCTGAGATGGATATATTTCAAAAGCACAAATAAATTTTTTAAAAAAATATTCAACATGGTTATGGGGTAGAATAACATTATCCAATTTATGATTTAAGAATATTATTTTGTCGATGTGTAAAAATAGTTTCTGACTTAAAAACTGGGGTAGATGGCAGTGTCATTTACTGAGAAGGGAAAAACAAAGTGGTTAGTGAGTCTGGGGTTTGGATAAATCCATTTAGATAGAAGAATCAGAAGTTACATTTTGGATCTGTTGAGTTTGAATTGTCTATGGGACATCTAAGAAAGTGGAGTAAGTTTTTAAATGTATAGACATGAAACACAGATGAAGGTGTATGTTTGGGGATATAATCTGAGAATCAACAGCACAAAGATGATCCTTAAATTTATTGGAATTTGATATGTTACATGGAATAGTGGGGAATGGGGAGACTTAAACATTTAAAAGTTTAGTAAAGAAAGAGGACCAAACAAAAGATACTTAACATAAAACAGTAAGAGAGGCGAAAGGAAAATCAGTAAAGAATGGTATCCTGTACTCTAGAGAGATTTTAGTTCAAGAAGAAACAATTGGCTCATTAAGCAAATTGCTCCTGAGGGGTTGAGTAAAGTGAACGACTGGAATAAAAAGTCATGTTTATTTCTTTCATCACCAAATTAAAATTTGAAAACTTTATATGCAGATAGAGAAAAATGTACAAATCATAATTATACAGTATGATGAAATCTCATGACCTGAGCTCATCCATATAATCAACACACAGTTTAAGAAGCTGAACATTGCCATCATGTGAGTGGCCTCATTTGTATCCCCTTCTGGTCACTATCCATCCAAGGATAACTACTGTCTTGGCTTCTAATACCGTAGATTTGTTTGTCCTTATCAATAGAAATATTTTAGTTACTTTTAAAAGTCTTAACAATGGATGTTTTTTGTTTTCCATTTTTTATTTGTTTCTTTGTTGTTTTTGTGTGTGTGTATGTGGCTTTTTTTTTTTTTTTTGAGAGAAAAAAAGAGTGAGAGAGTGTGAGAACCAGTAGGGGGAGAGGCAGAGGGGGAGGGAGAGAAGAACTGAAGCAGGCTTCACACCCAGCATGGAGCCCAGTGTGGGTCTAGATCTCACCACCTTGAGATCATGACCTGAGCAGAAATTAAGACAGGGAGGCTTAACTGACTGAGCCACCCAGGCGTCCCTTGAATATTTTATACTTTCAGTCCATCAATTCTACCTTTACCAATCATATTGCCAACTAAATAGTCTCTCTGTTAGGAATTTTGTGAATAATGGGACTAACTATATGCCCAGATGTTGACAAAGACTGTAACAGGAAAGCTTAGAAATGTAGGAGCTATGGATTCAGGGTCCATGTTTAGCAAGTGATTTCAGCAAATCTCAAATACTTGGATTACTTTTACATACCATTTACATACTTTACATACCATCCTTGAAGTAACCCTTATATCATAGTAAAAATAAAATATAAAACCCCACTGAATATATATGTCCTGTTGTCTCTGATAGAATTACATTGTATAAACCTTTAAAGATAATGCAGGTTTTAGCAAGTGCAATCTGCAAAAGTCAAAGTAATTCATTGCACATTTCTCTTCATGACAAAATTTGAGTCAGAGATGTACATGCACAAAATTTGATTCATTTTCTCAAGACTTTTAAAGGACAAAGCTTTGGGTTTATTTATTTTATTTTTTTAATTTTTTTTTTTTAAGATTTTATTTATTAGAGAGAGAGAATGAGAGATAGCAAGCACGAGAGGGAAGAGGGTCAGAGGGAGAAGCAGACTCCCTGCTGAGCAGGGAGCCCGATGCGGGACTCGATCCCGGGACTCCAGGATCATGACCTGAGCCGAAGGCAGTCGCTTAACCAACTGAGCCACCCAGGCGCCCAAAAGCTTTGGGTTTATTAATAATTTATAAGAACCACACATCACATATAATTTATCAGGGCTGTGAATATGTCCTTTGACATAAATAAAATTAATTAAATATAAAATGTTTTAGTCAAAAACAGCTTTACTAACCAGCACAACTACACGATGAAACACTAGTTTCATATTATGCTGATTACTAATGAAGAGCTTGGACTCAGCTTCAAATGGATCATTATTACTTTGTTTTACTTTTTCCCTTAATCATCATTGAAATAAATTGGACTTTTCAAATATTTTTATTGTTCTTTCATTCCCTACATGAAAAAACATTTAAAAACATTATGTTATTTGGGGCATCTGGGTGGTTCAGTTGGTTAAGCAGCCAGCTCTTGATTTTGGCTCAGATCATGATTTCAGGGTTGTGGGATCAAGCCTGGTGTCAGGCTCTGTACTCAGCTGGGAGTCTGCTTTTCTCCCTCCCTCTCTCTCTCTCTTCCTCTCCCTCTGCCCCCCCACCTGCTCTCTCTCTTTATAAAATAAATAAATAAATCGTTAAAAAAAATAAAAACACTCTGCTATTTACATGGGTTTGGCCTTTACCATCAGTAGGATTGCTGGGTAACAACCCAGCAATCTCAGCTCCCCAAGATGAGAGAGCTCACTCAGATGGATTAGCCCACAGCTCACTGCAAAATTTCTAGGACAATTTGGAAACATTTTCAAAGGTAAAATTGTCCTAAACCATTTTATTTCTTGCTCTGGGTCAGATGTTGAATGCCAGAGGTTGTCTTCAGTCATAGCCTATGCTTATTTAAAGCGGTCTCAATGTTAACATGCAGTCATAGGTTCATTACTTCATTTGAGGCCCCAAAGATCAGATTCCTCTAATTATTCATAGACAAATTAAACAAACAATACAAAGCAAAAATGCAGGCAAGAATTATTTTTAAATGAAGAATGACTTTCTGACATGAATTTCGTATTTCCCTATATTCTCTTTTCTTCTTCCTGTATATCTAATTTATTTTCTGGGAAGGGCTATCTAGGGCTTTTCTGTACCTTGCTTTAGGAACAATTGTCACAGTTTATTAATCCCATTTATTTTCAACAAGGAGATAGAAATGCCTAGAGATATTGAAGATGCCCAGGCACATAAAACCATTTTCCATGAGTATTTCATAATGTGAGTGAAAAATCCTTGTATTAAAAATTGTCACTTCTTCAAGAGGTTTTAAACATATTAGAATAGAGAATTAGATATAACATATGGCAACTTTTTATAGGTCAACAACAATGTAAATACACTCGTCATTCATGAAGGAAGTCCTGGTAAACTCAGGTTCAGAATGTTTTCTAAAATTAAATTTACTCTATTGCAATAACCACATTTATATAAAATTCTATCAATTTCAATTTGGAAATTCTTATTGTAAATCTATGATCACTAACCAGTAAATAAAATAAAAATTTTACCACTTGCATCTAAATATACTACTCATCATTTCCAATAATCTTCTATGTCAACTTAAATACATATATGATCCCCCAGATTTCTTTGAGTATTTACAATTCAATTTCAAATGATCCAAAAAAAAATGGAATAGTGAAAGTAGCATATAATATATTAACCTACAAATTGGTAAATTAAGGTGAGGCCCAAATCCATATGATTTCCTTTACATGTTCAAAGGTTGGATTTGGCTTCAGAATTTATTGCCTTCTTATACAGGTTGTATGATAGAAAATGGTTCTGAATGCCTGTTTTATTTTCTCACCTTTATGAGGTTTAACTGACAAATAGAAGTATAAGATATTTAAAATATACAACCTATGATTGATATTCATATACATTGTGAAAATACTACCCCCATCATGTTACTTAAAAAACACATCCATCACCTAACATATTTACTTTTGGGATGGGCTGGAGGAGAGCATTTAAGTTCTATTCTCTTGCAAATTTCAATTATAAGACACACTGTTACCAGTTGTAATCAACATGTTATTAGATCCTAAAACTTTATTTATTTTATAACTGAAAGCTCGTGTCCTATTACCCACCTTTCCTTATTTCCACCCATCTCCCAACCCCCTACCTCGTCAAACTGCTGCAACTTTTCTACTATCTGTTTCCATGAGTTAAAAAAAAAAAAAAAATTCCATATATAAGTGAGATCATACAGAAGTTGTCTTTATCTGGTTTATTTCAGTTAGCATAATGCCTTCCAGGTTTACACTTGTTGTCCCAAAGGACAGTATTTCCTTCTTTCTCATAGCTGAATAATTTTCCTGTGTGTATGTGTGTGTGTGTGTGTGTGTGTGTGTGTGTGTGTGTGTGTGTGTGTGTATCCCATCTTTATCCATTTATCTGTAGACAGACACTTAGGTTGTTTATGTATCTTGGCTATTGTGAATAATGCTGCAATAAACATGAGAGTGCAGGCATCCCTTGTAGATAATGATTTTGTTTGTGAAGTGAGATTGCTCAATAAAATGGTAGTTCTATTTTTAATTTCTTAAGGAAGCTCCATACTGTTTTTTATGGTGGCTATACCAGTTTACATTCCCAGAACATCCTCACCAGCATTTATTATCTCCTGTGTTTTTGATAATAGACATCCTAACAGGTGTGATAACTCATTGTGGTTTGGTTTGCATTTCTTCTATGATTAGTAACGTTGAGCATCTTTTCATGCATCTAATGGTCATTTGTATGTCTTCTTTTAAGAAATGTCTATTCAGGTCTTTTGCTCACTTTTAAAATGGATTATTTGTTTCCTTTGGGGGGGTATTGAATTATGTGAGTTCCTTGTACATATTGAACAACCTGTTATCAGATATGTGACTTGAATATATTTTCTCTCATTCCCTAGGTTGCCTTTTCATATTGTCCATGGTTTCCTTAACTGTGCAGAGCTTTTTGGTTTGATGCAGTCCTACTCTACTCATTGTGCTTTTGTTGCTTTTGCCTTTGATGTAAAAACCAAAAAATCTATGCTAACACTAATGTCAAGGACTTTATGTTCTACTTTTTCTTCTATGAGTTTTATGGTTTCAAGTCTTACATTCGAGTCTTTAATCCATTTTGAGTTGATTTTTGTGTATGGTGTAAGATAGAAGACAAGTTTCATTCTTTTGCATGTATGTCCAGTTTTGGAATACCACCTTTGAAGAGACTATCCTTCTCCATTATATAATTTTAGTTCTTATGTCACAAATTAATTTATCATGTATGCATGAGTTTATTTCTGGGCTTTCTGTTCTGGTTCATTGATCTATGTGTCTCTTTATATAACAATATCATACTGTTTTAATTACCATAACTTTGCAATATAGTTTTATATCAGGAAGGGTGTAATATCGTGTAAAATCAGCTTTGTTCTTATTTTCAATATTGCTTTTGTTATTTGGGGTCATTTGAAGTTTGACACAAATTTGAGGGTTTTTTTTCTGTTTCTGTGAAAAATGACATGGGATTTTGATAGGGATTACATTCAATCTGTACACTACTTTGGGTGGTATGGACATTTTAATCATTAACTCATTCAATCCATGAACATGGAATATTTTTTGATTTATTTGCAACTTCTTCAATTTCTTTCTTAAACGTCTTAGGATTTTCAGTGTGTGAATCTAATCTTTGGTTAAATTTATTCCTTGGATTTTTTTCTTTCTGATGTTATTGCAAATAGGATTCTTTTCCTAATTTCTCTTTCTGATAGTTTGTTTTTGGTGTTTAGAAATACAACTTAAGTTTGTATATTGATTTTGTATCTTGCAACTTTATCAGACTGGCAATTGGTTGTTCCCACTTAACTGTATGCCAGTGTGTTAGGTGTGGGGTTTATGATAAGAGTGTGCCTCAGTCTTTCTCACTCATTTTAGTGTGGGTATTTTCTCATTTATCTGATGTGTAGAAGTTGCTCAGCTTATTTCTGGATCTCTTTGAGAGGGAATTATCTGTAGCTATACATTTGGTGCATTTGTGGGAGGAGGAGAACTCAGATGCCTTTCATGTCACAATTTTTTTGGTCAACCCCCTAGAAGTTTTAATGTTTCATTTTTATTGGATGTGACCTGATCTGAAAATTGTAATTTAAACATGGCAGTGATTTTGTCAGGAAAGTTTTTGAGATTAAGTCCTTAACTAAAGGCTTTGTTAGGCAATATCTTTAACAGACTTAGTAGAAAGATTTCATAAAGTTGAATAACTTATGTGGTCTTCTAATTAATCTGATTAGTATCTTTTAGGTATTCTTAGTGTTCATGGGTGTGTCAGACAGAATGGTAAAATAGAATTTGGGATATTAATATTAACAGGATAGTTCTATTCCTAGATCTTTGCTGTCTTTGAGCTTTTGTTGAAATCAGTAAGCTCCACTTCAGCATACTTTCAGTATTAAGAGAGTGACTTGAAGAGGCAAGAGATATTGAAGCAAATTTGTTAAGCAGTTTTTTCAGACTTCTCCTGAATGGGCAGAGGAAGTGGTCTGTGCAAGGTATACTGTTTGGTGTTCTGTTCCTATATCCCAGGAAATAATAGCTGGATACTTAAAAAGCTGTTGGCAGCAAAGAGATAATAAAAAGAAAAGTGTATTTTCCTTTTAAGGTTCTGTTAAATCAGTTTTCTAATATTTTGTTGAGGATTTTTGCATCTGAATTCATTGGAGATATTGGTCTATAATTTTTTTTAGTGTTCTTGTCTGCCTTGGGTATGAGAGTAATGTTGACCTTGTAAAATAGTTTAGAAGTATTCCTTCATTTCTTTCTTTTCTTTTCTTTCTTTTTTCTTTTTTGGAGAGTTTGAAAAAGGATTAATATTAATTCCTTTTTAAAAGTTTGGTGGAATTCACCAGTGGAGTCATCAGGTTCTAGGTATTATTTGTTGGAATGTTTTGGATTACTGCTTCAAATCCCTAGTTATCATAGGTCTGTTAAATTTTTTCTATTAGAGGAAAACATAAGGAAAAAGTGTCTTTTGATATTAGTCTGGGCAATGATTTTTTTTCACATTTTATTCCATTTTTATTGTTATGTTAATCACCATACATTACATCATTAGTTTTTGATGTAGTGTCCCATGATTCATTGTTCGTGCATAACAACCAGTGCTCCACGCAAAATGTGCCCTCTTTAATACCCATCACCAGGCTAACTCATCCCCCCACCCCCCTCCCCTCTAGAACCCTCACTTTGTTTTTCAGAGTCCATTGTCTCTCATGGCTCATCTCCTCCTCCGACTTACTCCCCTTCCTTCTTCCCATCCTGCTATCTTCTTCTTCTTTTTCTTTTTTCTAAACATATGTTGCATTATTTGTTTCAGAGGTACAGATCTGTGATTCAACAGTCTTGCACAATTCACAGCGCTCACCATAGCACATACCCTACCCAATGTCTATCACCCAACCACCCCATCCCTCCCACCCCCCACAACTCCAACAACACTCAGTTTGTTTCCTGAGATTAAGAATTCCTCATATCAGTGAGGACATATGATACATGTCTTTCTCTGATTGACTTATTTCACTCAGCATAACACCCTCCAGTTCCATCCACGTCGTTGCAAATGGCAAGATCTTATTCCTTTTGATGGCTGCATAATATTCCATTGTGTATATATACCACCTCTTCTTTATCCATTCATCTGTCGATGGACAGCTTGACTCTTTCCACAGTTTGGCTATTGTGGACATTGCTGCTATAAACATTAGGGTGCACGTACTCCTCCGGATCCCTACATATGTATCCTTCTGGTAAATACCCAGTAGTGCAATTGCTGGATAGTATGGTAGCTCTATTTTCAACTGTTTGAGGAACCTCCATACTGTTTTCCAGAGTGGTTGCACCAGCTTGCATTCCCACCAACAGTATAGGAGGGTTCCCCTTTCTCCACATCCCCGCCAACATCTGTCGTTTCCTGACTTGTTAATTTTAGCCATTCTGACGGGTGTGAGGTGGTATCTCATTGAGGTTTTGATTTGGATTTCCCTGATGCCGAGCGATGTTGAGCACTTTTTCATGTGCCTGTGGGCCATTTGGATGTCTTCTTTGGAAAAATGTCTGTTCATGTCTTCTGCCCATTTCTTGATTGGATTATTTGTTCTTTGGGTGTTGAGTTTGATAAGTTCTTTATAGATTTTGGATACTAGCCCTTTATCTGATATGTCATTTGCAAATATTTTTTCCCATTCTGTCGGTTGTCTTTTGGTTTTGTTGACTGTTTCTTTTGCTGTGCAAAAGATTTTATCTTGATGAAATCCCAATAGTTCATTTTTGCCCTGGCTTCCCTTGCCTTTGACGATGTTTCTAGGAAGAAATTGCTGTGGCTGAGGTCGAAGAGGTTGCTGCCTGTGTTCTCCTTTAGGATTTTGATGGACTCCTGTCTCACGTTTAGGTCTTTCAACCATTTGGAGTCTATTTTTATGTGTGGTGTAAGGAAATTGTCCAGTTTCATTCTTCTGCATGTGGCTGTCCAATTTTCCCAACACCATTTTTTGAAGAGACTGCCTTTTTTCCATTGGACATTCTTTCCTTCTTTGTCAAAGCTGAGTTGACCATAGAGTTGAGGGTCCATTTCTGAGCTCTCCATTCTGTTCCATTGATCTGTGTGTCTGTTTCTGTGCCAGTACCATACTGTCTTGATGATGACAGCTTTGTAATAGAGCTGGAAGTCTGGAATTGTGATGCCGCCAGCTTTGCTTTTCTTTTTCAATATTCCTCTGGCTATTCGGGGTCTCTTTTGGTTCCATACAAATTTTAGGATTATTTGTTCCATTTCTTTGAAAAAGGTGGATGGTATTTTGATGGGGATTGCATTGAATGTGTAGATTGATCTAGGTAGCATTGACATCTTCACAATGTTTGTTCTTCCAATCCATGAGCATGGAATGTTTCCCCATTTCTTTGTGTCTTCTTCAATTTCTTTCATGAGTATTTTATAGTTTTCTGAGTACAGATCCTTTGCCTCTTTGGTTAAATTTATTCCTAGGTATCTTATGGTTTTGGGTGCAATTGTAAATGGGATCGACTCCTTGATTTGTCTCTCTTCTGTCTTGTTGTTGGTGTATAGGAATGCCACTGATTTCTGTGCATTGATTTTATATCCTGCTACTTTACTGAATTCCTGTATGAGTTCTAGCAGTTTTGGGGTGGAATCTTTTGGGTTTTCCACATACAGTATCATATCATCTGCAAAGAGTGAGAATTTGACTTCCTCCTTGCCGATTTGAATGCCTTTGATTTCATTTGTTATCTGATTGCTGTAGCTAGGACTTCTAATACTATGTTGAATAGCAGTGGTGATAGTGAACATCCCTGATGTGTTCTTGACCTTAGGGGAAAAGCTCTCAGCTTTTCCCCATTGAGAATGATATTCGCTGTAGGTTTTTCATAGATGGCTTTTATGATATTGAGGTATGTACCCTCTATCCCTATACTCTGAAGAGTTTTGATCAAGAAAGGATGCTGTTTTGGTCAAATGCTTTTTCTGCATCTATTGAGAGGATCATATGATTCTTGTTCTTTCTTTTGTTAATGTATTATATCACGTTGATTGATTTGCAGATGTTGAACCAACCCTTGCAGCCCAGGGATAAATCCCACTTGGTCATGGTGAATAATCCTTTTAATGTACTGTTGGATCCTATTGGCCAGAATTTTGTGAGAATTTTTGCATCCATGTTCATCAAGGATATTGGTCTGTAATTCTCCTTTTTGATGGTGTCATTGTCTGGTTTTGAGATCAAGGTAATGGTGGCCTCATAAAATGAGTTTGGAAGTTTTCCTTCCATTTCTATTTTTTGGAACAGTTTCAGGAGAATAAGTATTAATTCTTCTTTAAAAGTCTGATAGAATTCCCCTGGGAAGCCATCTGGCCCTGGGCTTTTGTTTGTTTGGAGATTTTTTATGACTGCTTCAATTTCCTTAGTGGTTATAGGTCTATTCAGGTTTTCTATTTCTTCCTGGTTCAGTTTTGGTAGTTTACACATCTCTAGGCATGCACCCATTTCTTCCAGGTTATCTAATTTTCTGGCATAGAGTTGCTCGTAATATGTTCTTATAATTGTTTGTATTTCTTTGGTGTTGGTTGTGATCTCTCCTCTTTCATTCATGATTTTGTTGATTTGGGTCATTTCTCTTTTCTTTTTGATAAGTCTGGCCAGGGGTTTATCAATCTTGTTAATTCTTTCAAAGAATCAGCTCCTAGTTTTGTTGATCTGTTCTACTCTTCTTTTGGTTTCTATGTCATTGATTTCTGCTCTGATCTTTATTATTTATCTTCTCCTGCTGGGTTTAGGCTTTATTTGCTGGTCTTTCTCCAGCTACTTTAGGTCTAGGGTTAAGTTGTGTATTTGAGACCTTTCTTGTTTCTTGAGAAAGGCTTGTATTACTATATACTTTCCTCTTAGGACTGCCTTTGCTGTATCTGAAAGATTTTAAACAGTTGTGTTTTCATTTTCATTGGTTTCCATGAATTTTTTTAATTTTCTTTAATTTCCTGGTTGACCCGTTCATTCTTTAGTAGGATATTCTTTAGCCTCCATTTATTTGAGTTCTTTCCCACTTTCCTCTTGTGATTGAGTTCTAGTGTCAAAGCACTGTGGTCTGAAAATATGCAGGGAATGATGCCAGTCTTTTGGTACCGGTTGAGACCTGGTTTGTGACCTAGGATGTGATCAATTCTGGAGAATGTCCCATGGGCACTAGAGAAGAATGTGTATTCTGTTGCTTTGGGATGGAATGTTCTGAATATGTCTGTGAAGTCCATTTGGTCCAGTGTGTCATTTAAAGTCTTTATTTCCTTGTTGATCTTTTGCTTAGATGATCTGTCCATTTCAGTTAGGGGGTTGTTAAAGTCCCCCACTATTATTGTATTGTTGTCAATGTGTTTCTTTGCTTTTGTTATTAATTGCCTTATATAATTGGCTGCTCCCATGTTCGGGGCATAGGTATTTACAATTGTTAGATCTTCTTGTTGGATAGACCTTTTAAGTAGGATATAGTGTCCTCCTTCATCTCTTATTACAGTCTTTGTTTTAAAATCTAATTTGTCTGATAGAAGGATTGCCACCCCAGCTTTCTTTTGGTGTCCATTAGCATGGTCAATTGTTTTCCACCTCCTCTCTTTCAATGTGGGGGTGTCTTTGGGTCTAAAATGAGTCTCTTGCAGACAGCATATTGATGGGTCTTGTTTTTTAATCCAGTCTGATAGCCTGTGTCTTTTGATTGGGGCATTTAGCCCATTTACATTCAGGGTAACTATTGAAAGGTATGAATTTAGTGCCATTGTATTGCCTGTAAGGTGACTTTTACTGTATATTGTCTGTGTTCCTTTCTGATCCATGCTGCTTTTAGGCTCTCTCTTTCCTTAGAAGACCCCTTTCAACATTTTTTAGGGCTGGTTTTGTGTTTGCAAATTCCTTGAGTTTTGTTTGTCCTGGAAGCTTTTGATCTCTCTTTCTATTTTCAATGACAGCCTAGCTGGATATAGTAGTCTTGGCTGCATGTTTTTCTCATTTAGTGCTCTGAAGATATCATGTGAGTCCTTTCTGGCCTGCCAAGTCTCTGTGGATTGGTCTGTTGCCAATCTAATATTTCTACCATTGTAGGTTACATATCTCTTCTCCCGAGCTGCTTTCAGGATTTTCTGTTTGTCTCTGAGACTCGTAAGTTTTACTATTAGATGTTGGGGTGTTGACCTATTATTATTGATTTTGAGAGGGTTTCTCTGTGCCTCCTGGATTTTGATGCCTGTTTCCTTCCTCACATTAGGGAAGTTCTCTGCTATTATTTGCTCCAATATACCTTCTGCCCCTCTCTCTCTTTCTTCTTCTTCTGGGATCCCAATTATTCTAATGTTGTTTCATCTTATCGTATCGCTTATCTCTTGAATTCTGCCCTCGTGATCCTGTAGTTGTTTCTCTCCCTTTTTCTCAGCCTCTTTATTTTCCATTATTTGGTCTTCTATATCGCTGATTCTTTCTTCTGCCTCATTTATCCTAGCAGTTAGTGCCCCCATTTTTTTTTATAAATCTTTTTTTAAAGATTTTATTTATTTATTTGAAAGAGAGAGAGAGAGAAACAGCATGAGAGGGGAGAGGGTCAGAGGGAGAAGCAGGCTCCCCGCTCAGCTGGGAGCCAGATGTGGGACTCGATCCCAGGACTCCAGGATCATGACCTGAGCCGAAGGCAGACGCTTAACCAACTGAGCCACCGAGGTGCCCCAGTGCCCCCATTTTTTATTGCACCTCATTAATAGCCCTTTTGATTTCAACTTGGTTAGATTTTAGTTCTTTTATTTCTCCAGAAAGGATTTCTCTAATAACTTCCATGTTTTTTTCAAGCCCAACTAGTATCTTTAAAATCACGATTCTCAACTCTAGGTCTGACATCGTACTAATGTCCGTATTGAGTAGGTCTCTGGCTGACGGTACTACCTCTTGTTCTTTTTGGTGAGGTGATTTTTTTCATCTTGTCATTTTGTCCAGAGGAGAATAGTTGAATGAGAGAACAAAATGCTAACAGGTTAACAATGTCCCCAGCGAATATACTCCATACAAATCAGAAAAGACCTGAAACCAGGGGAAAAGAAAGGGAAAGAAAGAAAAAAGAAAGAGGGAAAAAAAAACAAAAAGAAAAAGATAAAAACAAAAACAGAACAATACAAAAAAACCAGAATACGATCAAATATGATCAGGTAGTGCATAGATCAGTATCACGCACTAGATTTTGGGCGTATTTTGGTCTGTTAGAAAAAGTGCCTCCTAAAATTTTAAAGGAAGAAATACTTATATATGTACAAAACAAGGGTTGATACAATGAAGGGATGGAAGATGACTGTAAATATGAAAAGTATAAAAGATTCTATAAAAGGAATTGATAAGAAGTTGTTTGAAAAAAGAAAGAAGAATATTAATAAAAAAAGAAAGAAAAAAAAGGGAGAGAATGTGATCAGGTAGGAGACTAGAACAAAGCCATACAGTAGTGATTTAGGGTATATTTTGATCTGTTAGAAGAAACTGTATCTCAAAATTTTAAAGAGAGAACAACTTATATATATATGCCAAAAGAAAGGGTAACTACTATGAAGGGAGAAAATATGACTCTAAAAATGAAAATAAAAAAAAAATTTTTAAAAGGGATTGATAAGATGTTGGTTGAAAAAGGGGAAAAGAAAAATTAAAAAAAAAAACAGTTAAAAAATTAACTTTGAACAACTAATGAATCATGGTAAAAAGCCATGAAATTCTATGTGCAGTATTCCCCTAGCGCTGGACTTCTCCCATTCTCCTTGATCGGTAAACTTGGTCTTGGCTTGCTGGCTGTTCGTGCTGATCTTCTGGGGGAGGGGCCTGTTGCCGTGTTTCCCAAATGTCTTTGCTGGAGGCCGAATTGCCCCGCCCTTGGCTGTCCGTCCTAAGCAAGCTGCTCGGGTTTGCTCTCGGGAGCTTTTGTTCCCTGCAAGCTCTCGATACAGCTTTGGAGGACCAGGGTGAAAATGGTGGCCTCCCAATCTCCACCCAGAGGAGCTGAGAACTCGGGGCCCCACTCCTCAGTGCGCCCCCAGAGAAAAGCAGTCACTCCCATCTCCCCGGTCTCCGGCCGCACTCCGTGCTCACCCGGCCTGTGACCGAGCGTTTCTATCTCTGGCACCCAACCCCGGGTGGAGTCTCCAAACCCAGCAGATTCCTGTGGTGCGCCCCCGTGCCGCTCCTCCCAGGGGAGAAAGGGAAGTCTCCCCGGCTCTGCCACTTGTTGGGTCCCTGATGGAGGAGCAGTGGCCCGACTGGTCCGCGGATCACAGTTTATGGCAACCCCGAGCTGAGAGCCCGTGCCTTGGCTCCGTCTCTGCAGCCAGCTTCCCCGCTCCGATACCTGGGAGCTCTGTGCACTCAGGCACCCCCGGTCTTTATGTGACCCCGACGGTCCTGAGACCACACTGTCCCGCGAGGGTTCCACCCCCCGCTTAGCCACTGGAGCGACGTCCCTCAGCAGAGCCGACTTCTAAATGTTCCGATTTTGTGCTCCACGGCTCTATCTCTTGCCAGAAGCGGCCGCCAGAGGCCCCCTCCCCCGCCATCTATCCTCCCTAATATTGCCTCGGATTCACTTCTCCGCACGTCCTACCTTCCAGTAAGTGGTCGCTCCTCTGTTCAGAGAGTTGTTGCTACTCTCTTCTTTGATCTCCTGTTGAGTTCGTAGGTGTTCAAAATGGTTTGATCCCTATTCATCTGAATTCCTGAGACCAAACGAAATCCAGGTCTCCTACTCCTCCGCCATTTTGCTCCTCCCCCCTGGGCAATGATTTTTTTAATATGACCCTCAGAGAATAGGCAACAAAAGAGAATGTAGAGAAATTGGATTGCATCAAACTAAAAATCTTCTGCACAGCAAATGAAAGAATCAACAGAGTGAAAAGACAGCCTATGAAATGGGAGAAAATATTTGCAAATCATATACCTACTATAAAGGTAAATATCCAAAATATATAAGGAACTCAACTCAACAGCCTTTAAAACAAATCAAATTACCCAATTAAAAAAAAATGTGGGCATAGGACCTGAATAGAAATCTCTCAAAAGAATTCATACAAATAGCCAATAGATATATGAAAAAGGTGCTCAACATCATGAATCATCAGGGAAATTCAAATCAAAACCACAGTGAGGTATCCATCTCACATCTGTTAGAATGGCTATTATCAAAAAGGGAAAAGGAAACAAATGTTGGCAAGGATGTGAGAAAAAGGAATCCTTATAAATTGTTTCTGGAAATGTAAATTCTTACAGCCATTATGGAAAACAGTATAAAGTTTCTTCATAAATTAAAAATAGAACTACTTTATGATCCAGGAATCCTACTTCTGGATATATATTCAAAGGAAACAAAATCAGTATCTTGAAGAGATATCCACATGCTCATGTTCATTGCAGCATCATTCACCATAGCCAAGATGTGGAAATAGCTTAAGTGTCTGTTGAATGGATAAAGATGTAGTATATTGTATATATACACAATAAAATAGCATGTAGCTATGAGAAAGAAGCAAATTCTGTTATTTGAGACAACATACTTGAACCTGAAGGACATTATGCTAAGTCATATAAGCCAGAGAGAGAATGATAAATTCTGTATGGTCTCGCTTATGTGTGGATCTAAGAAAGAAGGAAGCAAACAAAAAACACATCTAACTCAAAGAAGCAGAGAATAGAATAGTGGTTATGAGAAGCTGAGGGAGGTGCATATGAGGAGATAATGGCTAAAGGGTATAAATTTGAGTTATGGAGGATGAATAAGTCTAGAGATCTAATGAACAGACATGATGACTATACTTAATAATATTATATTTAACACTTGAAATATACTGAGAGAGCAGATACCAAGTGCACTCCTCACACAGAATAGTAACAATGTGAGAAGATAATATGCTAATTAGCTTGACTTTAGTAATAATTTCACTATTTATATGTATATAAAGTCATTATATGCCTTACATGTGTACAATTTTTATTAAAATTTCTAAAATTGAAAAAAATTTAAAAGAATGAAGTTTTGGGTAAAAAGGCCTAGCTGTTTAGGGTGGCAAGTTGCTACTAAATTTTAAGGTAAACTGTAGTGCTTTGTAAGCCTAGATGATCTTTCCCCAGCAAAATGTGTTAAAGTTCCTGCCAGTTATTGCCATTCTAACCTTCAAATTAGCATTTCACTTAAATTGATATATAGATTAATGGGCTCTACTGTGGTCCTTATTTTTTTTTTTCATTTCCCTTTAAATCATTAATATAATATGCTTTGGTTTCTGCCTTCTGTACTCCAGTGAATTTGTGCTTGTTACTATAATTAAATGTCAATGGATACACACCAGTCTTTTTCTTTCTTGACTAACTGAAGTATTTGACGTATTCTTTAACATTCACTCTTTTATGAAAGGCTCTCTTTCTGTCGCTTTTATGAAAAGACATTCTTATGGTTTTCCTTCTACTTGGCTCACAGATTTTTCCAAGTCCCTGTTGCTGGATCATCTTCCTTTGTATATCACCTAAACGTTTTACATTTTCAGAGTTGTATGATCTGCCCTCTTTTCTATATATCTGTTTCACAAATTGCCAAAGCCCAGGGGCCACTGAATCTAAGACTCCTTTTTCGAAGTGTCCATGTCCTTCTACATGGGCCATGCCATTTTCTTTACAGCTGCCATTACTATTTATATATTGTGGTTTTTTAATTCCAATTCCAATTTATCTGTTTAGTTTCAGAACTCAGTAGCTTATTGTCCACTGTGTATTTTGAGATGGAAAGCTCCAATATAACTCAAACACATATGTCCAATAGGATACATCATAGCCCACCCTCTCCTATTTTTGTGCCCTCACTCATACCTCTTCCTCACCCACATCCCCAACAATGAAATGTATAAGATTTCCTTCTCCATCCTCTGCATCCTGTCCACCGTGACATAGGTATTCATCCACAAAGATTAAGGCAAAAATCTAAATGTTATTTGTTATTTCTTACTCCATATTTCAACTGCTACTATCAGTCTAATACTATCTCTTAACCTGGATTGCTTAAGACATTTACTCTTCTTCTACTCTTGTCCTTTTGGAAGCCAGCGTGAGCTCACTGCTCTAAATAAGCTCCTTCTGTAGTTCCCAAACTGCCATCAGGATCAAGTGCAAAAACTGGTACATAGCACACAGTACCCTTTGAGATCTCATTTCATCCATTCTCTACTACTTCTCTTTGGTTGCTCTTCTCCTGCACTCCACCCCTGATAAACTCTCCACATCAGGTTCCTAATCATATAGGTTTAGCTCTTTTTACTTACAATGCTCTCAAGCTAAACCCACTTCTTCCTCTGCTAATTACCCTTCAGGATGCTTATTATATGCTATTTCCTTCACAATGTATTGCTTTACCTTTTTAGGGCTGTGTGAGGTGTTTTGTCCTTTGGGATTTCCCATAACTGTCTTCATCACATTGTAACAAATATGTGACTTGCAGTACAACTTAATAATTTCATTACTATTATCGAGCCTGTTTTTTCAAGACCAGTTTCCTTCAGGGCTCTCTACTCTGCATAGAAGGTGCTAATTGTTTGCTTTTCTTTTCTTTTTTATAAGATTAAATCAATAGTGAATTATTTAGTAAATAAATATTATGAAATAAAAATGGTTGCTAATCACTTGACAGTCACTTCACCTTGCTAAAACTATTTTTTAAAGATTTATTTATGGGCACCTAGGTGGCTCAGTCAAGCGTCTGCCTTCAGCTCAGGTCATGATCCCAGGGTCCTGGGATCCAGTCCCACACTGGGCTCCCTCCTTGGCGGGAAGCCTGCTTCTCCCTCTCCCACTCCCCCTGCTTGTGTTCCTGCTCTCACTATCTCTGTTTCTGTCAAATAAATAAATAAAATCTTTAAAAAAATATATTTATTTATTTATTTGAGAGAGAGAGAGAGAGGGTGCTAGAGAGAGCAGGAGCAGTGGGGAGAGGGAGAAGCAGCCTCCCTCGATGTCTCAATATTTTTTTTTTTAAGTCTGCTCCATGCCCAATGTGGGGCTCAAATTCATGACCTTCAGATCAAGGGTTACATGCGCTACTAACTGAGCCAGCCAGGTGCCCCTACCTTGCTAATATTAAAAGAAATATAAATTTTACGGAACTGATATATAATGTTTTTGATATCATTTGCAATTAGGAAATATAAATAAGAACCTTTCAGATGTTGGTGAACATAGCAAAATGGATATTTTCATACATCACTGATTGTTTTAATTTTTAGGATGTGATTTGACATTGTGGATCTAGAGTTTATACTTCATTATGTCCTTTAAATCAGTAATTCTACTTCTAGAGGATTATTATAAAAATACTATTTTGAGTTCTAGTCAAATTATTATTGGAAAGATGCCACTAGATTTTTATTAAAGGTGAAAAAGCATATTAAATATCAAACAGCATGGAATAGTTATATATGTATGAAACTTCTGTGCTGTGGAATAATGCACATAATAATATTTAGGATGAGATTTTAATGCCATGAAACATGATTAGTACATATGCTAGGTAAGGAATATAGTATTCAAGAAATTATGATTGTAACTCTGTGGTAATACATGTAAATAAAAATAATGAAAGTAAATATAACAAACTGTAAAAGTACTAATCTCCTGATGGTTATAATGATGGTACTATAATTTTATCACATCCTTTGTAAGTCTTCCACAATTTCTATTATGAATATATATTCTACTTACAAGTAGAACAAGTGTAAGCCCCTCAGTGTTATGCTAATTTCCAAGTATAAACTCCTTTATGTATTTATTCATTCATTCATTCATTTATTCACCAAATATTGATTGACCAGCAATAAATAAGAGAGACAAGATACAACATCTTTCTATTTTACTGGAAGAAGGCAGAACATGAGTAAGCAAGAAAATACATATATTAATAGTCAATCAAATATATAAATAAATAATTGATAATTATAATGCATGCTATTCAGGAAATAAGCAAGCAGTAAATAGAGGATCATGATAGAATGTAATTTATGAAGAAGTATGTCAGGTGGTAGTAGATAATTGAAAACATCAACCATGTAAAGGGCTAGGAAAGAATCTTCCAGGCAGAGGAAACAGCAAGTGCAAAGATGTTCAGATGAACATAAGCATGATATGTTCCAGAAACAGAAATAAAATCCAGGGTGACTAGAATGCGACTGTGAAGAGGAAGTGTGGGAAGGTAGAAAGGAGAAGATTGTTAGGGTGATGATAAGGGGTTTGGATTATAAGTGCAATAGAAGGCTTTTTAAAGGCTATCTGGCCTAATTATTTGTTTTGTAATCATAAAGTTTCTGATACTACTGCATGATAAAGGTAATTACATTATTGTTAATGTTACATCTGTTTTACAAAAATAGCTATCACTCTACCAATTATATATTTATATAAATTTAAATAAATACAATGAACAATGTCTGAAATTATTTATTTTGTGTTTATTTCTTTAAACCCCCTTTAACCTTCTTCTTGATATCTCCCCTTCCCCGTATTCTAAGACCCTATATAATTGTTTATGCTTCTAATCTGACCATTCTTCTTACTCCTCTTTTCTCTAACGTGTCATTTGTGTCCCTATTAGGCTCTTTCACTTGAAAATCTCATATATTTCCACAGTTCCACAACACTCCTTATCCTCTCCTCCCGTTGGAGGTAAAGACAAGCATTCCATATTGTGTTCCTAGCTTAGATCAATCAAGAGAAACATAGCCAGTGTCCTTCTTTGCCTCAGACATCTCTATGTGGATACTCTCTCAACTGCTCCTGAACTCTATATCCAAAACCTAATTTATTTTTTCTTTCTTTGAACTAACATTTTTATTAATAGAACCAATTCTATTAATCAATCCCTCAAACTCGAAACCACCAATTCACCTTAAATATGTCCTTGTATCTCCTCCTCCATTACTTTATTTCCTCCACTAATGCCATCCTACCTACTCATGGCTCATGCATGAACCCTACTTCGCATGCACACATATCCATTCTTTTACTAGGAGTAACATATATTTATGGCTGGAATATGTCTCTTCTTTTCTATTTCCACCTTTATGTTCTTCTTTTCTTGAAACTGAAGCTTGTCAGCTAACAGGTAGCTGACAAGTAGGAGGAGGAAATGGCAAATATAATATAGGTGTAATTGTCATATGCTGCACAGATATACGGAAGAAAGAAGGCATAAAAACTGGGTTGTTATGAATTGTAGATATCTGTATTTTGCCCCACTATTTTGCTTTTGGCAGGCACCAAGATCATGTACCTTGTAAAATGTAAAATTCATTGTCTCTTATTACGAGTAAATTAGACTCCCATATGGAAGTAATAACTTATTTATAATTTTCAATGTAATATATTATTAACATATTGAAGAATGTTTAAGTGCTTTGGTCACATATTGAATGAGCAATATCTAGTTAGTAAGAACACAATTGACTCATGCTAATGTTTGTTAAGAATACACGTATTATATAATATAATCATGATACAAAAGCTTTGTTGCCATAAATTGACTTGACATTTCACTTTATTTATTAAGATATGTGGGAATGACCCTCAGCAAAGCTATGCATATATTGTGTGTTTAAACTTTGTTTATACTGAATGCTTGCAGATACAGTAATTGTTAAACATCTCAGTTGGGAATTCTAACATTTAAGTTTAGGCAATGAAAAGCAGGATAGTTTTAACAAAGTGTCTTCTGAAGGAGGAGGAATCTATCTGTATCTCCAGAAATACAAAGTCCTCATATCCATTATAATTGGTCTAAACTATCAAGTTTGCATCAGCCCACATGCTTAATAATTTTTCTCTCTAATGTTCTCTCATATTTTTTAAAAGACTTTATTTATTTATTTGAGAGGGTGAGAATGAGAGATAGAGAGCACGAGAGGGCAGAGGGTCAGAGGGAGAAGCAGACTCCCTGCTGAGCAGGGAGCCCGATGCAGGACTCGATCCTGGGACTCCAGGATCATGACCTGAGCCGAAGGCAGTCGCTTAACCAACTGAGCCACCCAGGCGCCGTAATGCTCTCTCACATTAACATTCATTCATTGTACAACATAGTTTCCATTATCACTAAGGTAAGAAAATATGGAATATTTTTAATTAAGACAGAGTAAAAGAACAATCCTACAAAAAGTCAACAGAAATCTTGTAAAAAGGTTATCATATTTCGTTAAGTTGATATCATTTTTTGACCTAATTTATTTTTAAATGATCTAAAGCCATAAGTAGTTTTAGTTATAAGAAAACACATTTTATCACTGCTTAGTTTTCACCCATTTCCATAAAAAGTTTTATCTTCAGACATCTTCACCTGACATTTGGAAGCTCAAAGCACTCCAGGGTCTGCCAGGTATAGAATACCATTTTTATCTATGTTCTCTCTCTCTCTCTCTCTTTTTTTTCATAGAAAATCCATAATTATACATAAATCTGCCAGACATGGGGATTCTGTAACACTGAAACTCTCAAGTTATGGACATTATCTAGGCCTTGAAAGAGAAATGGTTTGGTTTATTTGTATAAGTTTTCATTCTGTAATATAAAACTAGCATTTCGGTCTTGCCTTAATTAAAAAACCAAAACAAAACAAAACATTTTTATACAATGCAGTTAAAATTATTTCACACTGCTAACAAAAGTTTTGAACAGACTTCTTTTGAAATGTAACTTATTTATGTAAGGTAGTTTAATTTATATTGTATATCATATAAGTACATTCTTTATCTTTTTATTATCTCACTATATCTCCCAGCAGTGTTTTAATCAATACGTGTACACATACCACATTTCAACATGATAGGTGTTTGTTAGATGTTTCTATTTATTATTAGCATTTTTTCTCCCTTAACAGCTTTAGCTTTTTTTTCCTTTTCTCGTTGTATACTCTATTCCAGCTATAAAGCTTTTTTAGCCCATCAGGAAGCTGGATGAAATGTTAAGCTTTAAAGCACTAGAACATCCTATTTGGCAGCTTTGATGTACAAGCATTTGGTAGTTATGTTAAATGGGAATGAGCAATTTTTAAAAATTGTATATACAAAGCCAGGTACATTTTTGAAATTTCCTTCAATCACTTATAGTTATTAAACCAATGTAATCTTGTTCCTCAAAGCCATTATTGAATGTTTTCAATATTTAAAGCAATAGATGCTTCAGCTATTCAATTTTTATCTATAATTGATTATCCATTTGAAGTAAAACTTTGTGTAATGAGATTTTCAAACTTGCTAAAAGGAACTATTTCTTTTTTACTATCTCTTAATTTTCAATAAAATAATTAATTTCCAAAGCTCACAAATAACATTGGAAACTCATCACTGAGATATAAAATAAAGCATCCTTTGCTGAATAGATACAGATATGATGAGCTTGAAGACACTGAATTAAAAAAAAATGGCCCTCACAAAATATATACAAAGCTAGCCTTCAGTCAAATATTTAACTTCTAGATTATTCTATTTCTCTGTTCTGAGCAAGAATAGATGTGGTAGCACAGAAGGTAGCAAATAAAATTGCAGCTACTTTGCTAAAGAAGAGATGTGACTTTTGCAGATAAAGTAGCAACCACCTGATGTAAATAAAGGGATAGTTCTAAAAACGAGGAAAAATAAGAAGCATTGTATTCAGTTCATTTAGTATAGAAAAGTTGTTTGGAATGTGGAATGCTCTGAATAAAACCGACTAATGGAATTATATTGAGACCTTTCCAATTACATAGTATTTTTTTCTCTATTAAAATCTGTGTTTAATGTTTTATAACTTCTAATTTATCTTATTGAATGTGCCCTTTTTAAGAGATAAGCAGCTTGAAGAAGCTAATGTTTGAAGTAAAACAATAATTTATATTTGGCAGTTTTGATGTGCAAGCCGAGGCAGTTTTGTAGAATGGGAATGAGTAAATTTTTTTTAATTTTATAAACGAAGTCAAGTACAATTAGAAATTGATTTAAAAAAACTTCCATCATTTTTAGTTTGAAAATTGATACTTTAAACTTAACATTTTTTCATTAGATATAAGAATGAAATTGATGCTATTTATCATACTTTGTTTTGAGAGCCAAAAATCTCAGTTCAAAAATAAGTGTTTTACTAATTCTTATTAGCTCCCATGATCTCCATGCTCACTCTCTTTATTGTCATTGTTTTAATTTTTCTATTCTAATATATTTTTTAAAAAACTGCTTTAAATTCAAAAGGAAGGCCTAATTAAACAAAATGTTATGATTATGAAATTACAATGATCTACATTAGATCAGTAAAAATAAATAGACCATTTAATATGAAAAACTTAGAACTGTACCATTATATACGCAAAACATTAGTTTTTGTGTGATAAAATCTTTTTTCCCTCTTTTTAAATTAATTAATTAATTTTTATTATTAACATATAATGTATTATTTGTTTCAGGGGTACAGGTCTGTGATTCATCAGTCTTACACAATTCACAGCACTCACCACAACACATACCCTCCCCAATGTCCATCACCCATCTTACTAGATAACTTCAAAGATAGAAATTTTTAAAAGCAGACTAAAACAGATACGAGGAAAGAGCTATTTAGGACTTAAAACATTCTATATGGAAAAAAAATAGATACTAGTTCACCTCTCTTCTGCAACTTAAAACTCTAGTTGTTAAAAACAACACATACGCGCATGACACATTAAAAGAAAATGACAAAGGAGCAAATTAATAAAAATAGAAATCATGACCACACAAGAGAGGCTGTATTTATTTCTTTTCTTTTTTTTTTTTGAGATTTTACTTATTTATTTGAGAGAAAGAGAGGTGGGGAGGAGGAGCAGAAGGAGAGGGACAAGCAGACTCTATGCTGAGCACAGAGCTGGATGCAGGACTTGTCCCAGAACCCTGTGATCATGACCTGAGCTGAAGTCAGATGCTTAACTAACTGAGCCACCTGGGCGCTCCAAGAGAGGTTGTATTTTATATGCCAATAGGATCATAAAGATAAGCACTTCTTCCTTGTTCCCTCCCTTCCTTCCTTCCTTCCTTCCTTCCTTCCTTCCTTCCTTCCTTCCTTCCTTCCTTCCTTCCTCCCTCCCTCCCTTCCTACCTTTTATTCTCCCTACTTTTCTTCCTTCTGTCCCTTTCTTTTTCCTTCCTTTCTTCCATTCACTCATCTGTTCATTAAAATACATAGAGTACTTTTGTAAGCAAGCTATGGCTCATTATATGGTTGACTCTATTATTGTGAGGTACTGATAATTACCCTTTTTGGTGATCTTAAACATATATTTTGGAGATTTAGAGAAATAAGAAAATTTATCCCAAATGCCATTTCAACCATTTCTATTCACAACACATTTTTTCCTCCTATATCACATTTTCTGTACTGTCATCCTACAGAGCAAAAACCATTTAAAACACCTGTTGGATATCAGAATAAACACTGTTCAAATTTATGTCCTTCAAAGGCTTTGTTTAATTTTGAAACTAGTAAGATAGTACTTTAAATAGAGATACCTGATTCCAGTGACCATGTGATATTTTCTTATGCTTCTTCTCTTTAAACGAGCATGTTTTATGATATTATGGAGTCATAACACTTTTAACCCAGCCTATCACTCATTTCCAGAAGTTTAAATTTTTTAAGTAAAAGTCAATATCCTTGTAGAAGTTTAACTAAATAAATCACAATTGTTGCCTTGGCATTTTCATTTTAGGAATTTTTAAAAACTGGTATTAATTTATTCATTCTTTTTTTCCAACATTCACTATCTGAATCTAGGGTAAATTCTTGTCACCTATAATCTAAGCAAAATTAGAAAATTATAATCATCTAAGAAAAAGAAGCAGTGGGACTGTTTCACTAAATGTTTTCGGATGTTAACTATTCTAAAGCAAAGGTTGTTTTGGGTGCTACATTTTGTAAAGGACACTATTTGTCCAGAGGAGAGGTGTCTGAGTGTCATCTCAAATCCAAGTCTCATAAGGAAAACTGAAGGAGGTAAGATTGTTTAAACTGAATGAAAATTTAGCTATGGGGATAAAATATCAGTCTTTGTTTTTTAATCCAAAGAAATATGGAAGTAAAATTATTAGTTCATCTGTGAAATTTAAAATGAATAACTAGGGACAATGAGAAGAGGTTAGAGCAACATATTTTAATCCAAGCTAAACACACACAAACACACACACACACACACACACACATACACACACACAGCATTCTAGGCAAGGAAAGTAAGGCATAACTTTGGTGGTTATATGGAAAATAAACTTATTTTGAGAAAGCATGGAAGTAAGAAGATTAGATAGAAAGCTATATCATCTGGTAGAACATGTGACTCTTGATCTCAGGGTTGTGAGTTCGAGCCCCACGTTGGGTGTGGAGATTACTTAAAAAAATTATATATATATATATATATATTTTATTATATATATATATTTATTTATTTACTGTGTTATGTTAATCACCATACATTACATCATTAGTTTTTGATGTAGTGTTCCATGATTCATTGTTTGCGTATAACCCCCAGTGCCCCATGCAGTACGTGCCCTCTTTAATACCCATCACCAGGCTAACCCATCCCCCATCCCCCTCCCCTCCAGAACCCTCAGTTTGTTTCTCAGAGTCCATAGTCTCTCATGGTTCGTCTCCTCCTCCGATTTCCCCTCCTTCATTCTTCCCCATCGTCCATAGTCTCTCATGGTTCAAAATGAGAGAAATCAGATGAGATCCGGTGCATTCAGGGTGGTTACGGAAGGGAGAGGGTGCGGGAATGGGGAAACTGGGTGATGGATATTAAGGAGGGCATGTGTTGGGATGAGTACTGGGTGTTATATGCGACTAATGAATCGTTAAACCCTACAACAAAAACTTATGATGTACTATATGCTGGCTAACTGAACATAATAAAAAATAAAATAAAATAAATAAAATAAAATAAAATAAAGCTGTATCATGACCCAACAGTGAAATCTCACTTGGTTGTGACAGTAATGGAGATAACCAATGTATACATGTTTTGTTAAAATTTTGTAATCAAAAGGATTTGGTGAATGAATGTGGTGAATGAAGGAAAGAAAAAAATGAAGGATTATCTCTAGGATTTTTGTTTGAAGTAACTTTGTGAATGGGAGTCCTGGTTGCTGGTAATATTGGAGGAGGAATGAGCTTGGGACAGATATGAAGAGCATCCTTTTGATGTTGCAAATTTGGGACTTGAAATGTTTATTAGATATAGAAGTAATGTCTAGGCAGTTAGATATATGTATTTAGAATTCAAATGAAGACAAAGCTTGGGATAGAGATTTGAGGATCATCAGCATTTAGCCAATATTTAATACCATGGAGTGAGATAAGTGCATCTCAAGAGATTGCAATTAGAGAAGAGAGTGAATTCCAGACAGATATTTTTTTAAACGCCAAAATTGAAATACCAAGTAATGAAGAGAGAGAGAGAGAGAATGAGAGAATGGATTAATAGTCTTCTTGGTAGCAAGAAATCTATGGAAGTATCAATCTTGGAAGAATGGGATCTTGGAAGATATAGAAAATTCTTTGGTAATTCAAATTTTCTTATGGAAAATTTAATGCAATTCTTTTCATCAAAAATGGAATTATAGTTTATATAAAATGATACAATTTATAGAACACTTGTTATCCCCAAAGATACTAAAAGTTATTATATTTTACTACATGTAAGCATTCTGAGAATGTTAATGAGAAGTAATTTAGTACTTTTGAAACACAAGCTTACAGGGTGCCTGGGTGGCTCAGTCGTTAAGTGTCTGCCTTTGGGTCAGGTCATGATCCCAGAGTCCTGGGATCGAGCCCCGCATTGGGCTCTCTGCTCAGCGGGAAGCCTGCTTCTCCCTCTCTCACTGCCCCTGCTTGTGTTCCCTCTCTCACTGTGTGTGTCTCTCTGTCAAATAAATAAAATCTTTAAAAAAAAAAAAGAAACACAAGCTTATTATTTCACTCAAAGGGAGACTTGTGATGGTAACTATATCATCTTAGTTGATTAACTTAGAATTTAGACTAATTTTAGATATTAAAGAAAGATAACATGAATTTCAGGCGTTATAGATCAATTAGACAATTTAATGATAAAGTGAGATAATTTACATGCTTTATTATATTTGGCTAAACTCAGAGTTGGAATATGATTTTTTTCCTCATGTTTTCAAGAACAGATCTTTATTTCAAATAATGATAATTGATTTCTATGCTACTTTTTTAAAAATTTTGTTGGTAACAGATAATAGGTGATTCATTCAGATTCATGGGTAATTTTTCTAAAAGGCAATAAAAACACTGAGGAAGTAGGGGTATAGGGGAGGCTCACATTCCATTGATATACGTATATATCTGTCTAGCTTTCACAATTGATATATGTATTTATCTGTCTAGCTTTCACAAAATATTCTCACTTTCTTACCCACCATCATGGTTCTAATGTAACTGTCACTTGCTTTGACATACTGATCTCCATAGCAGTAGACAGCAAGCAGGAGAAACCTCCTATAATTTATTGTGTTTTCAAATATTAGACCATCTAAAAGGCCAAAACAGAGAAAGGGAATTTGGAAATGGGGCGATATTTCAACATAGCAGCATAAAATGCTTATAATGGCTACAAACAAGTGATGTTTGTTTTGCAAGTTTTCCATTGTTTATTTCTGGATATAAGTTCACTTTATTATTATACATTATACAGAATGGCAGAAACTTGGTTAAGAAAAATTTAAATTATCATAAACAACGTTTATCATGGCTTAGAAATTAAGATTATGCTATTAGAATTGTATTCTGGATAATTTTACCTTCTGCTACTCATGAAATCAGGTGAAAAATAAATAAAAAGTAAATATTTTAAATTGGGAGTCTCAGTTATTATTACTTCACAGAAAGAAATTTTAGTCACACAGTATATCTCAATAAAAAAATGCCAGAAATTTTACAAACTATACTATCAACTTTGTAACATGTCACTGATAACAATGGATAACTTCTTGATTATATTGCTTAACAAGAAATGTTCTAATACAATAAATTCTAAGGCTAGAATACCTTATTTAACTGACAAGCATTTCTTTCTCATTTTCCATTTCATGAAATAGATTAAAAATTCTATGCATTTGTCCATTCCATATGTGCAAAAATAAGTCCTCATTCTCATAATCCTAAACTTATCTTTATTCAAGTTAAAAGTATTGGGACACTTGGGTGGCTCTGTCAGTTAAGCGTATGCCTTTGGCTCATGTCATGATCCCAGGGTCCTGGGATCGAGCCCCACATCAGGGTCCTTGCTCGGTGGGGAGCCTGCTTCTCCCTCTCCCTCTGCCTGCTGCTCCCCCTGCTTCTGCTGTTCACTCTCATGCGCTGTCTCTCTGACAAATAAATAAATAAAATCTTTTAAAAAATAAATGTCAATATCTATCGGGCAATTTTCTTGTTATTCTGAAGTATATCTAGTTATATGTTTTTGGACTTTTATTTTAGTCTGCTGTCTCCCAAATTAGAGCTCTTTTTGCTCTCTTTCTCTCTTTTTTGGAAATAAAAGACACACCAGCTCACACAACAATCATGAGTATACCTCCCACGAATGATGATGATGATGATAGCTATGAGACAGACTTTATAGATCATAGAACAAGTGCTTGCTGCTTAACTTAATAGCTGTGTGTTCTTTAGCAAGTTACTTATATACTCTCTTTGAGTCTCTTTAACCTAGAAGGACAAGAATGCAATGCCTTGCTTAAAAAGTGTTATAAGGATGAAATGAAATAATATATGTGAAAACCCTTAGAAACAAGTGCAAGCACTTTGATTCATTTTATTAGTGGTGATGATACCTTTAAGCTGCTATATCATCTTTTATTATCATCTCTGCTCACAGTACCTGAGTTTAGGTCCACAGAATGGGTTCACTTTATATAGAAACTTAATGCCCATAAGAATCTTAACACATCAGAAACCTGAATTAATCACATAAGCTAATTAACTCTAACAATTAATATCAAAGTGATTTACGTAAGTTGTGAAATATTTATTGCATATTTAGCCAGTATTTTCCACTTGAAAGGGAAATTGGAGAAGTATCCTAAGTGATTCAGGAAAGATATAGCTGTTATACTGAAGTTAAATAAAGTGGGAAAATTTAGTGATATAATTTAATTATCCACTTTCAGAATACTATGATGATAAATGAAGATAAATTGTGTTTGATAAATATTTGGCCTTTGTTTCTATCTTCATTTAAATTGTGCTGAATACAAAAATTATGCATATCCTTAAAAGCTGTATCTGTAAATCCAATCTACCATACAATAAACAAAGTATATATGCATACCTAGGTAAATATTAGACTAATTAGCTAAGAAGGAGAAAATAGAGGTTATAATCACAATGATTATTTATAGCAATTAGAATGTCACACGCTAAACACAAACACTATTAAACCAATACCCATTTATTGATAATGAACATTTTCATTAGGAAAAAAGTACTTTAATGTTTCTTGCTACTAGTTATTCTCAACAAAATACTCATATGTATTTTTGAGAGAAGAGTAATGGGAAATATTGTGTTTTTCTTTTTAAATAATGTAAATACTATAGTAGGATAAAATAAATGTGAAATGCTGTATAAATGCACATATTTTACATACAAAGTGACGTTGTGCTTGCTTTCTGACTCTAAGACTTAGCCTATTTTATTATTAACGTATCTTTTCAATAGTTTGGAATAGAGCAGGACAAAACTAAAATCATAAACAACTAAAATAAAGTCTTTTTCTCTCATGTAAGCATGATGATTAAGGTAGCATATAACTAGTGGCTTGTTGACTACTGAAAGGGAGATCATTTTTAAAAGCAGAGTAAGCTGAAATACCCTTTTCTGATATATTTATAATTCTGACATATTATTTATAATAATCAATATAAATTAAGTCCATTTGGTGATATTATTAAGGAAAAAGAAGGTTCTTAGTAAATTAAAATCAGAAAAGGAGGTCAGATTCAAAAAATCCATTTGTTTTATTTTTATAACTTGATTTCTACTAGATTTAATTATTTTTCTAAAGGAAACAAGCTTTCAAAAACAATGTCATATTTTTACCACATCTAGAAGAAACTATGCATACTGTTGTTTTTTAATATTCTCAGCTTTGTTCCTGTCAACTCTTTCTGTCCTGAATTTTAATAAAAACATTAATAATTACAGAAGACCGTTTTAGAAATAGTAGGTTACACTTATAGTTTGTGTTCACAATTTAGTTAAAAATGGATAATGGCAGAGAGTCTGACCAATTAATTTCTCAATAATATTTGAGCTATTTTCAGGATTTTACATATGTGCTAAATGTCTAACTTTTTAAGAAACTGGGATAAATATTCTTGCTACAATACTTGGGAGGCCAGTGGATGCATTGATTTCAGCCGTATGTGATCTAAAGCTCACACTACAGCACACTTATAGTTACAAGTCTTGTGTCTCTGCAGTTGCCTACAAGGATGCTCACTTGGGGAGGATGAGCAAAAGCAGAAAGGTAAAAGTGCCTCTGAAAAAAATTAAAGAGGGGTTTTCTTAGTAAACACCACTTTACAGCTGATTGCATTTCTTTCGTGAAGGATGGGGATTAATTGAATGAATTATTTTAATGTACTAGATATATAAAACCTATCATAATTATGAAGACATAAGTTACAACTGTCAACATTACTATACTGGGAGACTATTTTAGCTTTATAAAAGATAATCAGCATAACTGTTGTCAACATCTTAACGACCACTAACAAAGGGAACTGCTAATTATGACCTCTTGATCCCTTTGAATTTGGTGATCAATACAAGTGTATTCTTATCATTTTCAAAATCTGAACTGGTCATTATCTGTAGTTAAATCTATCCTAAATGATCACACATTTCTGGAACTGGTCACGATTTTAAACTTGTCTTTTTTTTTTTTACTGAAGTAAATTTTTGGTCACCAAAAAGCATTTAAGAAAAGAGATGTTGCATTTTATGTACTGAATGGTAAATTGTTACTAGTACATGATAGAATAAATTATGATAATGATTCACATGTAGTTGTAATAATCAGAACAACTGTGTTTTCAATGTAAACTTCATATAAAATAGTTTACTTATAGTTACATTTGAATATATTTTAGAGGTTAGTCTGTAGGAAGAGCAACAAGGACTAACAACAAGTATTATTTTAAATAATAAATAATTTGCATTTTTATTTGTTTGTAACTGATTAAGCTTTGTTCGTAGTTTATCTGAAATTATATATTTATATTATCTGATAGTCAATCTCACAGAAGGTCTGCTCAGACTTTTTAGAAAGGACATATTAATCTTCATTAAAAATTCTCATAGAAATGAAAAAGAATACCACAAATGCTGACAACTGTGAGAAAGAATAGTAGTTTAAGTTATCAATATATTGATCAATTAATATAAATTAATTGTGATTCATTTTGCCTTTGCCTTGAAAACATCTGTTTGAAGAAAATAATAATGAATTGCATTCTTAAAGATTTTTTTATCACATCTTTATATTGAAGAACTAATCACATTATATAATGAAAGGGATGTCAGGAGGTAGCAATAAATTCTCATTGTTCATTAATTTAAAATGTGAAAAAGATAAAGATCTAACAAGAATGTTTTTTGTTGTTGCAAAAATAAAATAGCAGGCATATTTAATCCTGGTTAAAGGTAAGGAAAGAACTTTTTCTTACATTTAAAATGTTAGAGACCAATTTCCTTGTGGGTAGGGATTGTTCTTGGTTTCCATAACCCTAAACCAATCCTGGGCATGTAGAGGATACATTAAATTCAATCTACCTCATATATACATTGAAAGATGACTATCAAAAACTTTATTTTGAAAGATCTTTAATTAAGGAACTAAAATTTCCTTTTTGAAATGTGAATCAAGATAACTCTGCCTGAGAGACAAATAGTAGAAAAAAATGAATCTTGTGTAACAAGTGTTATTGATATAGATCAATATCAACATAGATATTGATCTATAAACTAGATCAAAGGCAAATATATTCATGGAGGAGCAAAAGGCATTGTTTTTCAAATTTTAACAAATCAGTCAATTTTAATAATATGGCAATTCCAGATAATGTCTCTGATTTGATGTTTTACCAAAATAATTCAAACTCTAGTTTAAGAATTGTCGGTTTAAGGTTTCTTCTTTTTTGATACCTAGGAAGATAGGTTATGTATGCTACACGCGTGTAAATGTCAATATGTGTGTGGATTGAGACAGAAAGAGGGAACAATATTTTATTAGACCAACTGACAGTCTTACAGGTATCTTTGTGGAAATTAAGTAGCTTAATTGCTGTCAGTATTTCTCTTTTATCTTTAATTTGTCTTAATAATAAAAGTTCTTCTGAATTTCGAGTGAACAAAATGACTAATATTATGCTATTTTTAACTAAAATGTATTTTGAATATTTTCAAGGAGTGCAATGTGTCTTTCTGTGCAAAAATGATTATTCATGAGAGAGAAAAAATGGATTTCAAGGGAGAAATGAAAAAATCATTATTTTGAATTGTAATTTGGAATATTTAATATGTCTTTGCTATAATAACTGAGACCAAAACATATAATATAATTTCATTAACAAACTGAATTTGTTTCAATGCAATATCTACAAGATAAAACCTGGGATTACATTCCTTGTTAAAAGAGAAATAGTAACAATTTTTAAAAAGTGAGAATATAATATTGGGAAACAAAAACAACTGAGCTTTATCAATCGATTCTAGCCTCTTATAAGTAAATATACTTCCTTTTTTCTATTTAATTGCAGATAAATAATAATAATAATAATCCTGCACCCACATCAACTTTTATTTTTACCAGAAGTCTGTAATTAATATAACACTAATTCTTATTCATAGATACTCTTTGTATCATAGAAACTGAAGTAAAGAGGTCTTTGAGAAGACATTTATTATTATAGCCATTTATTTTTTTATATGTTATCTTTTAAATGCTATTATTTTCTTCCTTTTATTTTTTTGATTTGAGTATAGTTGACATACAATGTTACATCAGTTGCAGCACCTAGTGATTCAACAACTCTATACATTAGGCTATGTTCACCATAAAAATAGCTACGACCTGTCACCATGCAACCTTCTGCAATACCATTGACTATAGTCCCTAGGCTGTACCTTCTTTTCCCCCATGATTTACACATTCCATAACTGCAAGTCTGTATTTCCCACTCTCTGTCATTCATTTTGTCCATCATTCCATCCCCTCCCTTCAGGCAACCATCAGTTAGTTCTCTGTATTTATAGGTCTGATTCTGCTTTTGTATGTTTTGTTTATTCATTTGCATTCTTTTTAAATGCTATTTTAATACAAAAAACTCTGTCAGTTTTTACTTTAAAAAAATCTAATATATATATATTTTTTCAATAATTGTGTTTCCATTTGCATTTATAATTAGGCTTCCAAATTAGAATTTGTTACTTATAGTTTTCCTGTTCAGTTCATGTCTTTTTAACGCTACATTCCATTTGTACTCTACTTTGACAGCATGAGATAGGGATATATTCTTGGTTTCTCTAGATATTTCAAAATTTGCTAAATAATGCATTCCATGAATCAGGAACTTTGTATTAATCAGATCTTCATTTTCAACAATTTGAATGATGGCTGACATATAATAGATGCTCCAAAATATTTTCTGACTAAATGTTTACAGATGGGGGATGATGTTTATAAAGAAAATCCTATAATTACAAATTATCTATTTTTATATTAATCAGAGATTTTCAGTATGCTTTGCATCAGTGTCATGCAAACCTAAGACTCATCCTATCTTTCCTTTACTGTCACCATTTTCAAATCTAAACACAGCCAGTTTCACTTCCAACATTATAACTTTCAATTTCTTTGCTGCACTTCACCTTTGCTGGCTAGTTACCTCTTTTGACTGACCATTTTTGTAAAATGTCATGTGACTTTATTATTGGGAGATAAAGAGGGAACACAACTACACACTTTGCTGTGTCTAGGTGTGCTAATCAAGTGTGCAGTAATCACTGACAGAATTTGAAAGAAGTGATGTAATTGGCCACCAAACACCATGTCTCTCTGTTATTTATATAATGACTTGTGGACAGAAATGTTAGCAGCAATATTTACACTTTATGCAATGCCTTACAATTAACATACCATGGTAAGTGATGTTTGAACCATATTCTAGTAGGTGGACTATTTCAATATTGGTAGCAGGCAATGGGTGGACTGCTTGTCCTATTAAACCAAAATGTTGAAAATAATGTTCAGGAATACAGAAGTATATTAGTTGAATAGAGTGAAGACACTAATACATATGTACATACATGAAACTTAGGTTTGGAAAAAAAAGTGGCATTTTACATGTGTAGAAAGTATAGCCTAGTTATTAAATAATGTTAGGAAAACTATTTATATGGACCAAAAAAAGGAAGATGATGGATAATCACTACCTTATATCCCATGGGAAAATAATTTATTCAAGAATTAATGAATAAAACCCAGGGAGAAAATCCTAGGATTTTTTAAAAGAAAATGTAGATAAATATTTATGATCTTAGCAAGAAAATGGTCTTAATTAAAAAAAAAAAGTTTAGATACAAAATCATGAAAGAAAGATTTGACTAGAAAAAAATGAAATATTTCTTTATTCTGAAAGACCAGTGACAGAAATACTCATTTAAAGAAAAGAAATGCCATTAATAATAAAGCTCGCCTAAAATACAGTAAGAAAAAGCTTATATACCAATTAAATAGGCAAGAAACATAGGAAATTTGCAGAAAAATAGATGGTTAATCTTGGAATAAATTTTTAAACTCATAAATCAGAAAATACAAATTAAAACAATAAGATATTTTTCACAATCAGATTAGTAAAACATAAAAAAATAAAATAACATGAAAGATTAATAATAGTTCATTTTAAAAAGGATGCGCACATACTGGCATTCTTGTATTCTGCTAGTGAGTGTTAGTTAGCAAAGACTTTTTGGAGCATTCAATAACACTATCAAAATTTTAAGCATGCACACATTTTTTATTTATTTATTTATTTATTTATTTATTTATTTATTTATTTATTTGACAGACACAGCGAGAGAGGGAACACAAGCAGGGGGAGTGGGAGAGGGAGAAGCAGGCTTCCCGCGGAGCAGGGAGCCTGATGTGGGGCTCGACCCCAGGACTCTGGGATCGTGACCCAAGCAGAAGGCAGACGCTTAACAACTGAGCCACCCAGGCGCCCCCCATTTTTAAAATGATTTTTTAAATTTATTTTAGATAAAGGGAGAGAGAGAGAGAGAGAGAGCGAGCATGAGTGGGAGGGGCAGAGGGAGAAAGAATCTCCAGCAGACTGCGCTGAGTGAAGAGCCTGATGCAGGGTTCCATCTCAAGTCCCTGAGATCCCAACCTGAGCCGAAACCAAGATTTGGGCTCTTAACTGACTTTGCCACCTAGGTGCCCCTAAGCATGCACACATTTTGCCTGGAAATCCAAACTCTAGGACTTCTTTCTACGAAATTAACTCCACATGAGCCCTAAGTGAAAATATATGGCAGAGTATAAATAATAAAATCAGTATTTCATTCCCCATTTTTTTTTTTTTTTACCCATATTAACCTTTTCCTCAACTAGATCCATTACCATCCTGGCCCTCACCTTTCTAAATTTATTTACTCTGTCAGTACTGTTCTTTTAAGCAAAATGTACATATACATATATAAATATATATAAAATTAAACAGTTTTTTCAAGGTAACCATCAATAAAGAAATAAAGATGTGGATAGTGTTACAATGTGCACAATGTGCATATAAACAGTACTAAAACATAATGCAATAATTTCTAAACAAAGTTCAGATGCAGTATTCTGTGTTTGAATAGTAAGCATATAATGAAGCCATACTATATCACTGAGAGTGTTTGAAATCAGATCATCATTGCCGCTAAATAACAGTGGTAGTGTGGGAAAAGGCCTGACTCACAGGATTTTTAAAGATGAAATGAGTGGTATACAGAAAATGTTATGCACTGAGTCTGTCAATAGGTAGAAATTATAGTTCTTATATCTCAAAAATCATTGGGTTATAGTATACATACACAGGCTTTGCCTATGTAAATATTTGTCCATTTTAATTGGAAGACTTTGAAGATAATAATATTTTAAGGAAAATTTTAGGAAATAAGTTGTAAGTTTTAATAGCCTTCTCACAGTCTCTTCATGGGTCATTTTTATTTTGGTAATGTACCCTTTTATGAAACTGTCCTGTGAAAATCATTATACCCATTTCCTCATTTATTTTTGAGCAATTGAGTTGCTTTTACAGTTCCCACAATAAATGTAATTAGTGTGGATTGCTACATTTAACTATCTTTATCTTTTCAAACTATATTTTTGGTAAACATACATGTAACAGGACAAAAATAATGGTATCAAGTTGTATATTAATACCATATATTAGAGCAAATGCTAATGTGTATTTTAATAGATTAAACAAAAGAATATAGTTTAAATATACTATCCTAGAAATTGTGATGAGGATGTCTTAGAATATAAAAATTAAAAATAAGCATCTCATATCACCATTATGTTTCTCCCAATCTAGATTAATATTCACTCTGGCATATCTGAATTTCTTAGTCATCACATAAAATATTATTTATATTAAAATGTAATTTTTTTTCAGAGAGGGTAACTCTCTGGAGAAGTGTAAAGGAATCTTTAGTAATAGTAGAATCTCTGTCAAGTCAAGGATATGATCAGCCAGCTAGACCTAAGGAAATATTTTTAAGTATTTTTTTATATATTCATGCATTTATACGATAAAAGTTTACTCTCCTTAAAGGAATTAAAGACAATTTTCATGTCTCTCTGTCATTTAACTTTATGTCTCGAACTGTGTTTATTAATGTGGTTTTCTTGAGAAATATTCCAGTTTAGCTTAACAGACTGAACCCCTGCTACCTACTAGATTTTGTTCCAAACATAAAAGATGCAAAAGAAAACAAACAAACAAAACTCTGCCCACTCTCCATCCCCTAGAATCACTGGCTTCAAAATTTTTACAATGGCAGAGGAGATTGATATATAAATTGTTAATAAACTGAGTGACAAAAGCCAAAAACACAGGTGTTTACAAAGCATAGTATGGACATAAGGAAGTGGTAATCAACTAAACATGGAGAAGTTAAGGAAGGCTTTCTATGTATTTAATTCACTACCTATCTATTATCCTAGTTAATGATATGACTGTCCCTGATCAAGTAGACATATTATATCTAGACAATGCCTGGACAAGTAATTGAACTGACCCCTAGGGAAAAAAAAATGTGGGTCTGAACTTCAGAGTCATATATTCACTTGCCTACCTGAGCTCTCCACTTAGATGTCTAGTTTGTCACCTATATCTAATATGTCAGTACTGTGCTGTTGATATTCCACTCCCAAACCCATTCCTCTCTAGTCTTCTAAACTTGGTAATTGACCTCCATGTAGGTCAGGCCAAATACCTCAGAGTATCTGCAAGTATACTCATCTCCCAGAAATGTTCTTGCCCTGGATAACCACAGCTGTCTTCCTCATGGTCTTCAGTTGATTACTTCTCTAGTCTCTTTTCTCTTATGGTTATTCTTGTTTTGTCTACCTCTGTTTTCTACTTTTTGTTATTCTCATTTATTTTTTATTATTCCTACTTTAGAAAATGACTCTAAGATGTTGGCCTCATTAATTAGCATGAATTTTGCTTTTCCTTGAGTAGTTGACTGATTAATGACTTGTTATGTATATCAAAAGAAACCACAGTATTCAACAATGTTAAAATTCCAAAATGACATAAACCTTAAGCACCTTAGAAAGAGTCTTTCCTAGTAATTAAACTATAATTATACATTTCATTGGCGAAAAGGAGGAAAAAAATCATCCCTTACTTTTAAGATTAAACTATTTGCTACAAATGTGATTTTATAAAAAATATAATTAATCTCAGATGAAGCAGGACAGAATATCCAAAGGGAAAAAGACAGTCTCTTCAACAAATGGTATTGGGAAAACTGGACAGCAACATGCAAATAATGAAACTAGACCACTTTCTTACACCATGCATGAAAATAAATTCAAAATGGACTAAAGACCTAAATGTGAGATCTGAGACCATAAAAACCCTAGAGGAGAACACTGGCAGTAACCTTTTTTACATCAGCCATAGCAACTTCTTTCTAGATATGTCTCTTGAGGCAAAAGAAACAAAAGCAAAAATCAACTCTTGGGACGTCATCAAGATAAAAAGTTTCTGCACAGCAAAGGAAACAATCAACAAAACTAAAAGGCAACCTACAGAATGGGAGAAGATATTTGCAATGATAGATCTGATAAAGCCTTAGTATCCAAGATATATAAAGAACTTATATAACTCAACACCCCTAAAATGAATAATCCAAATAAAAAATGGGCAGAAGACATAAATAGACATTTTTCCAAAGAAACCTTACATAGAGCCAACAAACACATGAAAAGATGCTCAACATCACTGATCATCAGGTAAATGAATTCAAAATTACAATGAGATATCGCCTCACACCTGTCAGAATGGTTAAAATAAAAAACACAAGAAATGAAGGTGTTAGCCAGGATGTGGAGAAAAAGGAACCCTCATGCACTGTTGGTGAGAATGGACCTGGTGTGGCCACTCTAGAAAACAGTATGGAAGTTTCTCAAAAAGCTAAAAATAGAACTGCCCTATAATCCAGCAATTGTACTGATAGGTATTTCCCCAAAGAAAACAAATATACTAATCCAAGGGGATACATACACCCTGATGTTTATAGCAGCATTATCTATAATAGCTGATTTATGAAACAGCCCAAGTGTCCATTGATAGATGAATGGATAAAGAAAATGAATGCAGATATATGAAGATGAAGGGAATATTATGTTAAGGGAAACAGAAATAAGTCAGAGAAAGACAAATGCCATATAAATTCATTCATATATGGAATTTAAGAAAGAAAGCAAATGAGCTAAGAGAAAAAGAGAGAAAGAGGAAACCAAGAGGGGCTCCTGGGTGGCTCAGTTGGTTAAGCAACTGCCTTCGACTCAGGTCATGATCCCGGAGTCCTGGGATCGAGTCCCGCATCGGGCTCCCTCCTCAGCGAGGAGCCTGCTTCTCCCTCTAACCCTCCCCCCTCTCATGTACTCTCCTCTCTCTCTCATTCTCACTCTCTCAAAATAAATAAATAAATCTTTTAAAAAAAGAAGAGGAAACCAAGAAGCAAAGTCTTACTGATAAGAGAACAAACTGATGGCTACCAGATGGGAGGTGGGAGGAGGAATGGGTGAAATAGGTGATGGGGATTAAGAAGTGCAGTTGTGATGAGCATGGTGTTATATGAAAGTGTTGAACACTATATTGTACATCTGAAACTAATATTACACTGTATGCTAACAAACTGGAATTTAAATAAAAACTTAAAGAAACTAAATTAAAAATGTGCATAAATAACAAAACTCTCCTCTGTAGAACTACTAGAAATGTTATCAAATAAATCTCTTGCAATAATATATCATGTTCAACTCTGCTTATCATGAACAATTATGTCAAAGAATCAATGCATTTGGACTATCACCTTATATAAAAATAACTGCAATAAATAGAATGTTTCTGAGGTATTTAAACTCTCAATGAATTATAGACATACTGAAATTGACTATTGAAACTGTAAAAACTGAATATTTGAAAAATTTAGTCTCATACTGCCAGTTGCACTTGGGTGGTATAGAGGTGGCATGCAAGTCTGTCATGCAAGGTTACTGCCCATTTGCTCACTGAAACGGAAGTTATGTGACTTGTCAGAACCCTGTTTTCTTGCATACAGCATGTAAATAATAAAATAATTTTTGAATATTACTTTGATAATGGTTGCCAAATTCTCTTTTTCTTTAGTGCTATATTGAGTTAATTTTTAACAAATACATATGTCCTGAAGAGCTAGGATTCAAGTTAGACATATTTCCTAATATATGTAACTACTTTTTTAAAAATTAAATATAATTTTATTATGTTATGTTAGTCACCATTCAGTACATCATTAGTTTTTGATGTAGTGTTCCATGGTTCATTGTTTTTGTATAACGCCCTATGCTCCATGCAATACGTGCCCTCCTTAATACCCATCACCGGGCTAACACAGCCCTCCACTCTCCTCCCCTCTAAAACCCTCAGTCTGTTTCCCAGAGTCCATAGTCTCTCATGGCTCATCTCTCCCTCTGATTTCCCCCCCTTCATTTTCCCCTTCCTTCTCCTAATGTCCTCCATGTTATTCTTTCTGTTCCGCAAATAAGTGAAACCCTATGATAATTGACTTTCTCTGCTTGACTTATTTCACTTAGCATAATCTCCTCCAGTCCCATCCACATTGATGTAAAAATTGGGTATTCATCCTTTCTGATGGCTGAGCAATATTCCATTGTGTATATGGACCACATCTTCTTTATCCATTCATCTGTTGAAGGGCATCTTGGCTCTTTCCACAGTTTGGCTATTGTGGATATTGGTGCTATGAACATTGGGGTGCATATGGCCCCTCTTTTCACTACATCTGTGTCTTTGGGGTAAATACCCAGGAGTGCAATTGCTGGGTCATAGGGTAGCTCTATTTTTATTTTTTTGAGGAACATCCACACTGTTTTCCAAAGTGGCTACACCAACTTGCCTTCCCATCAACAGTGTTAAGAGGGTCCCCTTTCTCCACAATCTCTCCAACATGTGTTGTTTCTTGCCTTGTCAATTTTTGCCATTCTAACTGGTGTAAGGTGGTATCTCAATGTGGTTTTGATTTGAATTTCCCTGATGGCTAATGACGATGAACATTTTTTCATGTGTCTGTTAGCCATTTGTATGTCTTCTTTGGAGAAGTGTCCGTTCATGTCTTCTGTCCATTTTTTGACTTGATTATTTGTTTTTGGGGGGTTGGGTTTGAGAAGTTCTTTATAGATCTTGGATATCAGCCCTTTGTAGTGTCGTTTGCAAATATCTTCTCCCATTCTGTGGGTTGCCTTTTTCTTTTGTTGACTGTTTCCTTTGCTGGGCAGAAGCTTTTTATCTTGACGAAGTTCCAAAAGTTCATTTTCACTTTTGTTTCACTTGCCTTTGCAGGTGTACCTTGAAAGAAGTTGCTGTGGCCGATGTCAAACCGATTACTGCCTATGTTCTCCTCTAGGATTTTGATGGATTCCTGTCTCACATTGAGGTTTTTCATTCATTTTGAGTTTATCTTTGTGCATGGTGTTAGAGAATGGTTGAGTTTCATTCTCCTGTATATAGCTGCCCAATTTTCCCATCACAATTTTTGAAGTGACTGCCTTTTTTCCATTGCATATTTTCTCCTGCTTTGTCGAAGATTACTTGACCATAGAGTTGAGGGTTCATATCTGGGCTCTCTATTCTGTTCCATTGGTCTGTATGTCTGTTTTTGTGCCAGTACCATGCTGTCTTGGTGATCATGGCTTTGTAATATAGCTTGAAATCAGGCAATGTGATGCCCCCAGCTTTCTTTTTCTTTTTCAACTTTTCCTTGACAATTCGGGGTCTTTTTGGATTCCATACAAATTTTAGAATTGTTTGTTCCAGCACGTTGAAAAATGTCATTGGAATTTTGATCAGGATGGCATTGAAGTTATAGATTGCTCTGGGCAGCATAGACATTTTAACAATGTTTATTCTTCCAATCCATGAGCATGGAATGTTTTTCCATCTTTTTGTGTCTTCTTCTATTTCTTTCATGAATGTTCTGTAGTTCCTAGAGTATAGATCCTTTACGTCTTTGGTTAGGTTTATTCCGAGGTATCCTACTGTTTTTTGGTGCTATTGTAAATGGAATCATTTCTCTAATTTCTCTTTCTACAGTTGCATTGTTAGTGTATAAGAAATCAACTGATTTCTGTGCATTGTTTTGTATCCTGCCACATTACTGAATTGCTGTATGAGTTCTGGTAATTTAGGGGTGGAGTCTTTTGGGTTTTCCACATAAAGTATCATGTCATCTGTGAAGAGAGAGTTTGACTTCTTCTTTGCCAATTTGAATATCTTTTATTTTGTTTGTTGTCTGATTGCTGTTGCTAGGACTTCCAGTACTATGTTGAACAATAGTGGTGAGAGTGGGCATCCTTGTCGTGTTCCTGACCTTAGGGGGAAAGCTCTCAGTTTTTCCCCATTGAGAATGATATTCGCTGTGGGTTTTTCATAGATGGATTTTATGAACTTGAGGAATGTTCCCTCTATCCCTATTATCTGAAGAGTTTTAATCAGGAAAGGATGCTGTATTTTGTCAAATGCTTTTTCCACATCAATTGAGAGGACCATATGGTTCTCCTCTCTCCTCTTATTAATGTTTTCTATCACATTGATTGATTTGTGAATGTTGAACCACACTTGCACCCCAGGGATAAATCCCACCTGGTCGTGATGGATAAATCTTTTTAATGTACTGTTGGATCCTATTAGCTAGGATCTTGTTGAGAATTTTGGCATCTGTATTCATCAGGGATATCAGTCTGAAATTCTCCTTTTTGATGGGGTTTTGCCTGGTTTGGGGATTAAGGTAATGCTGGTCTCATAGAATGAGTCTGGAAGCTTTCCTTCTGTTTCTATTTTTTGAAACAACTTCAGAAGAATAGGTATTATTTCTTCTTTGAATGTTTGGTAGAATTCCCCAGGGAATCCATCAGGCTCTGGACTCTTGTTTTTTGGGAGGTTTTTGATCACTTCTTCAATCTCGCTACTGGTTATTGGCCTATTCACATTGCCAATTTCTTCCTGTTTCAGTCTTGGTAGTTTATAGCTTTCCAGGAAGGCCTCCATTTCTTCCAGTTTGCTTAATTTATTGGCATATAGTTGTTGATAATAATTTTTAATAACTGTTTCTACTTCCTTGGTGTTAGCCGTGATCTCTCCCCTTTCATTCATAATTTTATTAATTTAGGTCCTTTCTCTTTTCTTCTGGATAAGTCTGGCCAGTGGTTTATCAATCTTATTAATTCTTTCATAGAACCAGCTTCTAGCTTTGTTGATCTGCTTTACTGTATTTCTGGTTTCTAATTCATTGATCTCTGCTCTAATGTTAATTATTTCTCTTCTAATGCATGGCTTAGGCATCATTTGTTCCTTTCTCCAGTTCTTTAAGGTGTAAAGTTAGTTGGTGATTTGGGAATTTTTCTATTTTTTTTTTGAGTGAGACTTGGATGGCTATGTATTTCCCCCTTAGGACCACCTTTGCAATGTCCCATAGGTTTTGGACTGATGTTTTTTCCATTCTCATTGGTTTCCGTAAATTGTTTATGTTCTCTTTGATTTCCTGTTGACCCAAACATTCTTGAGCAGAGTGGTCTTTAGCTTCCAAGTGTTTGAATTTCTTCCAAATTTTTTCTTGTGATTGACTTCCAGTTTTAAAGCATTATGGCCTGAGAATATGCAGCGAACAATCTCAATCTTTTGGTATTGGTTGAGACCTGATTTGTGACCCAGTATGTGGTCTATTTTGGAGAAAGTTCCATGTGTGCTCGAGAAGAATAAGTATTCTGTTGTTTTAGGGTAGAATGTTCTGTATATATCTATGAGGTCCATCTGGTTCAGTGTGTCATTCAAAGCTCTTGTTTCTTTGTTGATTTTTCTGCTTAGACAATCTGTGTATTGCTGAGAGTGGAGTATTGAAGTCTCCTACAATTAAAGCATTATTATCAATATGACTCTTTATTTTGGTTAACAGTCGGGTTATGTAGTTGGCTGCTCCCATGTTGGGGGCGTAGTTATTTATAATTGTTAGATCTTCTTATTGGATAGACCCTTTAAGAATGATGTATTGTGCTTCTGTGTCTCTAACTACAGTCTTTAGCTTAAAGTCTAAATTGTCTGTTATATGAATCGCTACCCCTGCTTTCTTTTGAGATCCGTTGGCATGGAAGATTGAACTTCATCCCTTCACTTTTAGTCTGGATGTATCTTTCTGTTCAAAATGAGTCTCTTGAAGACTGCATATGGATGGGCCCTGTCTTTTTACCAATCTGCAATCCTGTGCCATTTTATGGGAGCATTTAGGCTATCACATAAGAATGATTATTGAAAGACGTGAATTTATTGTCATCATGTTGCCTGTGAAGTCCTTGTTTCTATAGATTGTCTCTGAAAATTTCTATTGTATATCACTCTTGTGGTCTTTCTCCTTTTATAGAACCCTCCTTAATATTACTTGCAGGGCTGGGTTAGTGGTCACATATTCTTTCAGTTTCCGCAAGTCTTGGAAGCTCTGCATCTCTCCATCCATTCTAAATGACAGCCTTGCCGGATAAAGTATTCTTGGCTGCATGTTCTTCTCGTTTAGCACCATGAATATGTCTTGCCAGTCCTTTCTGGCTTGCTAGGTCTCTGTGGATAGGTCTGAGGTTATTCTGATGTTCTTCACTCTGTACATAAGGAATCTCTTCCCCCTAACTGCCCTTAAGATGATTTCCTTGGTTCTAAGATTTGTGCGTTTTACTATTACATGCTGGGGTGTTGGCCTGTTTTCCTTTATCTTGGGAGGGGTCCTCTCTGTCTCTAGGACACGAAGGTTTGTTTCATTCCCCAGATTAGGGAAGTTCTCAGCTACAATTTTCTCAAATATATCTTCTAGTCCTCTCTCTCTGTCCACCCCCTCAGGGATCACAATAATTCTGACATTGGAACGTTTCATGGAGTCACTTATTTCTCTAATTTTGTTTTAATGGATTTTAAGCTGGTTCTTCCAGGCATCTTTTTCTTTCTTTTCTATCAATTTGTCTTCTAGATCACTAATTCGTTCTTCTGCCTTGTTTACCCTAGGTGTTAGAGTATCTAGATTAGATTGGATCTCATTGATAGCATCTTGTAAGTTCTGCCAGTTCAGCTTTTATTTCTGCCCTTAGAGACTCTATTTTGCCATTAATCGATTTCTTCATTTCTAGCTATCGTCTTCATAACTGTTACCCTGAAGTCCATTTCCAACATCTTGGTTATATCTGTATCCATTTGTAAATCTGTGGCAGAAGTCACATTCTCTGAGTCTTTCCTGTTTGGGGCATTCCTCTTCCTAGTCATTCTGTTGAGGGTTGGTTGAGGGAATGTACAGAGTCCAAATTATTGACCACAACCCAAGCAAGATGCACCTGTTTTATAGAGACCTTAGGATTGTTGGCCTCTTATTCTCCCAGCCGGTCTTCTGGGGGAGGAGCCTGCTGCACTCTTACTCAGGCAACCCTGTTTGGGCAGAGTTGCCCTGCACCCTGTGGGAGGGATGAGCTCAGTGAAAACTGTTTTTGGGGAGTTTTTGTTCTCTGGTGGCTTTCCACATATCTTCTGAGAGTCAGAGCAGAAGAAACCATTTCCAACTCTCTGCCTCAGAACAGAGAGATTGCAGTCTGTTCTTCACTGAGCTCTCCAGGCCACACTATATCCATTTCTGTCTGTGCTGCTAAAAACTGTTGTGTCCTGGGTTGTGCACCTCTCAGCAGCACTCCCAGTCCTTGCCTCCAGGTCAGGGCATGTCTCTGCCTTTGTGCTTCTAAAACCACCAGCTGCCCCCAGTTCACATGCATGTCCCTGCTGCTCCAGATTTCAGTCTGGGTGACTGCCCTAAAGTCCTTTCCCCACTACTACTGGTCTGTGAGTCTGTGCCCCATCCCCAGAGTGGGAGGCTTTTGTGCACCGGCAGTGCAGGATCCCAAAGGCTTCCTCCCTCTTCCATTTTTCTTCCAATATCTGCCCTGGGAATCATGGCTCCCTGCTTCATACCTCAAAACCAACCACCTGCGATATTCTATTTGTAGAGATCCAGATCTATCTTCTTACATCTCAGGGTGATTTCATGGGTATTTAGAGTGGTCTGGCAGATATCCAGCTCAATTCAGGGGACTGATTGGAATAGGGTCCCTACTCCTCCACCATCTTTTCCTCAGAGTCTCCCTATGTAACTACTTTTTTGATAGATTCATATTATTATTTATCATATGTCCCATCAGGTTAGAAAAGGAAGGGTAAATACATTTATTTTATTTAATTAATTTATTTTTAAAAGATTTTTTAAATTTATTTATTAGTTAGAGAAAGAAAGAGAGAGAGAGAGTGCTCACACAGAGGGAGAGGGAGTCCTCAGGACCCTGGGATCATGACCTGAGCCAAAGGCAGATGCTTAACCAACTGAGTCACCTGGGTGCCCCGACAATGTTTTTAAAAGATTAAACATAACATTTAAAGTATAGTGATCTAAAATAACTCAAAAAAAGAATATGAAAGATAATTTTTAAAGTGACATTTCATTAATTTTAAAATTCTAAAGGCATAGGCATTAAAATGAATAGTAAATTCATTTTAATTGGTAATTTATCCCATTAATAAGTAAAAGAAAACATAGAGGAAGTGTCGATTTTACCTCAGTAAGTATTTGTATTGATAACCATATGAAGTTCTTTTTTTTTTTTTACCATATGAAGTTCTTTAATAGCTTAATGAGGTCTGTTCCAGAAAGTAATTAGATCAAGAAAAAAATTGCATTAATTTTTAAAAAGTCCTCTGTTTCAAACTCAATGATATTTTGTAAAATTTGTCAACCTTCCATTGCATGCCAGTTTCTGTCTTAGACCCAGCAGGCAAGGCGAACAAAACAAGAATAGTCTGCCTTTATGATATTTCAACTTTTTTAAGAAGATGGGCACAAAAAAATATAAATGAAAATTATGATATAAGAACGTCTCTTGATCTTTCTGGTGTTAAGTTTAACATATTCTCTACCAAACTCTAATAAAGAAAATTGAAGAAATTTGACTAGATTAAAAAATAAAGATGATAGGGGCACCTGGGTGGCTCAGTCGTTAAGCGTCTGCCTTCAGCTCAGGTCATGAATCCCAGGGTCCTGGGATCGAGCCCTGCATTGGGCTCCCTGCTCAGTGGGGAGCCTGCTTCTACCTGTCCAACTCCCCCTGCTTGTGTTCCCTCTGTTGCTGTGTCTCTCTCTGTCAAATAAATTTAAAAAAAAGTCTTAAAAAAAGAAATAAAGATGATATAAACTAGTCATTTTACTTTTGTATGCCAATTTTGGAAAGTTGATAATTTGGGGAATATCTAACTCAATTTAGCTTATTGCTTATGTCTTTATCTTTATCACAGTCTGTGGGAAAGTGTTTTCTTAAGCACAACTAATACTTTGCTCTACTTTTTAATGCATATGAAATAACCATAAATACTGTGCAAAGGACATCAGGTGTGTTTGAGGTAGAAGTATAATAGTACCTCCTTTCCATCCTCCAGACAAGTCTGTTGACTATACTCTACTTCTGCCATGTTTGTACCAATCTCTAATTTTGACACTAAACCTCATCTAGATCTAATATGATATATAGTTCACTTTTTACTGTACTGAACTGTTAATTGTCATTTATTCCAGCAAATTCCTCAAGACCCAAAGGGGAGTAAATTCAACTGGTCTCACCTGCCAATGGTGCAGACTTGCCCTCTAGTGACAACAGAAGGTAACTATAGATTAAAAGAAAGAAAAAGAAAAACTATCTACAATTATTTATGAAACATTGTAAAGCACTGACAAAGATACAAAGATGAATAAGAGATTGACTTTGAGCAAAGGGGCTCAAATGCAGTGAGGGAGATAGGACACATAAACAACTAATTTTAAGACAAAATGATTTTTTTGAAGGTAGAAAGAGTTACATAATATATGCTGAGAGAACACAGAAGGATGAAGACTGCATTCTGACAAGTAGATGATTTAAGTCTTCATTGTATGAGGTGGGATTTAAACTGCTTTCCTGTAAAACTAGAGTCTTAATAGTCAGGATATTGGGAAACAGGTTTGCTAGTTTACTAGATTTATACATTGTAATGAAAGAGTTGTGAATTTAGGGGAAAGTCTTTGGCTGATATGATATGAAAGATTGGCAGGGAATATGTTAATCTTAACATCAGAAAATTAAAGAATTGTTCTTATTACCAAAATTTTAATATGTATTTAATAGTGTGTATTTTCTCAATACAGATTAAATATCAGGAAGGCAGAACTATTCTTTTGTTCACCTTTTCTCCTTACATTTAAGACAGAACCTGGCAGGCAATGGAGAGTTTAAAAATATTATGAAATATCTATTGGCTATAAGGAAGGTGGACTGGAGAGGGATACCTTTGGGGAGAAACCCCATTATATTCTTCTTATATTTCATGGGGTCTAGAATAGTCTACTGATTGACATCCATCATGAATCCAGTTAATATTTGTTTGAATGTTAATTACTGGAAAGGTACTTAGTAGATTTGATTAAAGAAAAATCTAGGAATATTTAAAAGTTGTTTCTTTCTTTTTTTTTATTTTTTGGAAGAGAGAGAGAGAATGTGCATAGGTGGGAGCGGGGCAGAGGGAGAGAAAGAAAGAATTTTAAGCAGGCTCAACACAAAGTACTGAGCCCAATAGAGGGCTAAATCTCATGACCTTGAGATCATGACCTGAGTCAAAATCAAGAGTTATACGCTTAACCAACTAAACCATTCAGGTACCCCTAAAAGTTGTTCCTTTAATCCGTAAACATCAGGGCACATCACTAAATACTTTTGAGATTCAATGGCAGATACTACTAAGTGTATGTCCAATACTCAATTACTATTTCTACCTTAATAATAGAGCCTCAATTTTTTTTTTTCACAACAGCACATTTAAGGAATAACCTTTCTTCATTTTCTTTCCATCCAAGGATAGTCAAATGACAGTTCTGGTCAATGAGATAAAAGCAGAAGCAACTAGATGGTGCTTGTAGAGGCTTTAAAGGAGGCATAAGAGATGGCTTGCTCCTTGGCCCTTCCCAATTATTGTTGCAGCCCAATTATGAACATGAAAACATGTCACTTTTTAGAAATGGTATAGCAGAACACGAAAATGAGACCAACTTCATAATGTCATCATGGAACTATCTTAACAACACTGGACTGATATATTCTAATATTTTTATTTATGTGAGAAAAATAAACCATAATTGCTTAATCCATTTTTCCCCTGGTTTCAATTATTTGGAACAAAACAATTCTGATTATACAGGCACTGAGTAAAATGGCCTAACTTAGAAAGTCAACACCACTGTAGGTGGCAAGGAATGGATCGAACTCTGGATGTGTTTGCAAGAAGAAACTAGTTAATATTATATTGTTACTAAGGCTCAATCACACTTCTGCTACTGTAGAGCTGCTCTTTCCCCCATTACTTTACAACAAGTAGTCCATGTCCAGTGTTACTGTCTTGGCTGTCTTTGTTTAATCTCTATTCAGAATCAATCCCTCTTTCCAGTGCTTATTTTGTTCATGTTGCTACTGTTTCCACAACCCCCAAATCCCTTCCTTGGTGAAGAAAACCTCATTTTTTTTCTCTCTAGAAACCAGCTATATCCTGTTCTGGGTGTGTGCTGTGATGGTTTAAAACAATAATAGCTATTCTGTTCTGTTTTGCATGATATTTGTTTTCCCTGGTTTCTGTGCGGCTAACGACACCCATATCACCCATTCCTGCCAATGAAACATCAGGGAGAGAGAATCTGCTTGAGAATCCCTAGAAATCTTTTCTCTCATTGATAAAAGAAGAAAGCTTTTGTAGAAAATAATTTTGTTCTTTCATCCTTCTGTTTTTAAATGAACTCCTGGTCCTTGAACCTATGCCAATCATCTTGGGACTAAGAGGCAATAAACCTAAGCATGGAATGTCAGCATGCTGCTGATGGGAAAATCCTGGGCCAATCTTAATAAATCAAAGGCTGAAACCATCTTTCTTTAGAATTCATGTCTTATTTTAAAATATACTTCCTTTTGGCTAAAACTACTGACCAATTCAGAAAACTAATATTAACTAGGTTTTTACCATGCACTAGTTGGTTTCTATAATGTGTTATCTAATATTTAAATCACTGTATTACATACAAAGAAAGAGAGGCTAAGAACATCAAAGTTCTGAACATGTCTGAAGTTGCTCAGGGAGGAGGCATACTTTACTTAACTTAGGTAGCCTTAGTTTCTTCCATTTCATTGAAGATGCCTATGAATTGTATCTAAACCCATCCATAAAACAAATGGTTTGTGTTTTTCTTTTACCTTGAGGCTTTAGAAATAAATGATCAGGGAATCTCATTAATGGAGGCTGGTAATTTATCTAATCATAAATCTACAAGAAAGATCCAAGGTGATCATTTGTCACCTTAAATAGTTAATCAGAGGGGGAGATGAACCATGATAGATGATGGACTCTGAAAAACAAACTGAGGGTTCTAGAGGGGAGGGGGTGGGAGGGTGGGTTAGCCTGGTGATGGGTATTAAAGAGGGCACATTCTGCATGGAGCACTGGGTGTTAAACGCAAACAATGAATCATGGAACACTACATCAAAAACTGATGATGTAATATATGGTGATTAACATAACAATAATAATACAAAATAGTTAAGTTTTACCCTTTCTTGTTAGAAACATAGTGAAGTTGGTCAGGTGGTACACTCCTTTTCTTTTTTACAAAAATTTTTTAAAAGATTGATTTGTCAGAGAGAGAGAGAGAGCACAAACAGGTGGAGCGGCAGTCAGAGGGAGAAGCAGACTCCCTGCTGAGCAAGGAGCCAAATGCGGGACTTCATCCCAGGACCTTGGGATCATGACCTGAGCCAAAAGCAGAAGCTTGAAGAATGAGCCACCCAGGCATCCAGTGGTATAGTCCTTTTAAGTGTTCTAATTTGATTTGTGACGTTCGGCTTTTCATTTTCCTCTTCACCACAAAAATTGTCTTTTCTGAAGAAATTATGTAAATAAGAGAGTGAAAGTAGAACTTGTTCCTTGACACATCTTTTTATTGACCTCACAGATTATTCAACAGTCTTCATTGCAGTGGCACTTAGGTAATTTGCAAGAGATACAAATTCATAAATAACAGAGAAATAGTCTTTTTTAAAAAATATTTTATTTATTTATTTATTTAGAAAGAGATACCAGGTGGGTGGGGAGAGGGGCAGAGAGAAAGGGAGAGAGAGAGAATCTCAAGCAGACTCTGCGCTGAGTGCAGAGCCTGAGATCTTGACCTGAGCCAAAATCAAGAGTGAGACACTCTGACTGAGACAACTGACTGAGCCACCCAGGTGCCCTGAGAAATATTCTTATTGAAATGTTTCCTGATTATTGATTAACTTCCATTGTTTTAATTTTATTGAAATATGACTTTGTAGAAACTAAATAGTTTTAAATTGTTTTCTAGAATACACTTCATTTGACTTATTTAAAATAAAAATAAATTAAAAAGATTTCTGGGGTCTTACTTAACAAACCTGCTGTTTTTGATCAAATTGAGACTTCATAAGAATATGAAATATTCTTATAATATTCTAAACTTCTCATATAAAATTTGTTTACATATTTCTCATTTGGTTGATAAACAGAAACTTATTTTCTCAGTAACATTATAAATAGATATATTTAGAAAAATAACAGAAATTTCCAATTTTATTAATTGTATAGAAATTACTAAATATGATATACATTAAAAAACTGGTACAGTTTATTTCCTGATTTGAATACAACATTTAACCTCTACCTTCTTTGAGTTTCCTACAGAGATTTTCTTGACTGTACCACTTCTTTTTTTTTTTTTAAGATTTTATTTATTTATTTGACGGAGAGAGACACAATGAGAGAGGGAACACAAGCAGGGGGAGTGGGAGAGGGAGAAGCAGGCTTCCCGCTGAGCAGGGAGCCCAATGCGGGGCTCGATCCCAGGACCCCGGGATCATGACCTGAGCCGAAGGCAGATGCTTAATGACTGAGCCACCCAGGCACCCCTGTACCACTTCTTTTTGTGTAAGCAAGTAATTCATTGTTAGTACATTTCTTGGTTGGAGGTGAAAACTGTGCTAATACGTGGAACTGGTGATAAATTGGGGCTTAGCTTATTGCAAGTTCATTGTATTCTTATGTAATATATTCACTTGACTTTTAAAAATTCAACTTTGTTCTCAGATGAATATGAGTAATTTAAAATTATATTTAGAAAAAAAAGAGTTGCACCTGAAAAAAATCAGTTCAGAAGTCTATGAACTTATTTAAAGGGAAAAACTTTTAAAAATTAGATAATAGCTGTGTCAGATACCTGAGTACAAACAATAAATTAAGAATAAGCTATATATTTGTGAATTAGAGCTTCATTATTAGAATTCCTCTATCATGTGGCTAAGTAGTGTAACTCTGATCTACAGAGTACAGTATTTACTCTTAGTATACTTAAATTAATTGGAAAATTAATTTGAGAAACAAAACTCTAGTATAAATATTAACATACACAAAATGTCTCTAAACTGCAAGTAAATATTTTTCCCTGATAATTTATCAATTAAAATGTAAAAGAATAAATATGAAATAATAATCACTTATTTCAAACATTGATTCCTTGATTATGCAGCACAAGAAAGATATGACTGACATATTTGGGCATGAGTTTGTGTGCATATAAGAAAATTGCATACATTATATAGCTGGCACACATGTTGTATACATATATTTATATGTATATAAATTTCCATCAGATGAGAAGAGCTCTCTCTCTTTCTCTAAATAGGTGTATGTATGTGTATGTGTATATATTTGTGTACATATCTAGAGAGAGAATGCTGTTTCTCTTCCTTTGAAAATATCATATAGACAATATTGCCTTGTCTAGTAACTTTTTTACCATTTTTTTCTTTTAAGTTGGAGTATAACACACAGCAAAAAATTTTTAGAAGGATTTAGTTTATATCAGTGGTTTAATGAATATGTTTTGTTACTAGAATGAAATTTATTTCAGCATACAAATTAGCATTTAGCTACCAGTTAGTGGTTAATGGGGTTGTAAATCTGATAGTTGTAATGATTGTTTCACATCTTGTTAAACCATTAATAAGGATTCATAAAACCCATCTGAAAGTTAAGCTTTTTTGTTTATAAAGGCTATCATTATGAAAACAATAAAGGATTCATTCATTAAATTCACTAAATAGCAATATTTCAGAGACAAATTAGTAGATTATAATTATTAAGTAGAACCAAGCAATGTCACTATTTAAGAAGATAAAATCCAGCATTTCATGAATTTTGGTAGCATATTAATTGTCATGGTTACACGGGATTATTTAGTTTGTATAGTATTTCCCAGAAGGAGAGGAAAGGGAAGGCACTAACTTTAAAATGAACATTTATTTTGATACCGGTCAGGATATTTTTTTTTTTTGCACAAATGGCAAAACCAAGATTAAAGTAGAAATTAATTTCCTCACATAATAGGAAGTCCGGAGAGAGGAAGACTTCATAATTGTTTGATTTGACAGTTCAGTAACATTACAGGATCCAGGGTCTTTACATTTTCCCACTTTGATTCACTGTTTCCCATTCTCAGCATTGGCTTCATCATTGCACAAGATCACATCTAGAAACGATATCTCTCTTCAAAGTGAGGCAACTTTCCTCAGGGTCTTCCTAATATATCAAATTTCAAAACACACTACCAGATTTGGGTATATGTTTCTTACTGAAGATTTCATTAGAAAAGGAAATGGAATTTCTTTCATCATTTGCAGTTAGATGATAGTTGAGAGTCAACATTAATATTTAGCATAATCATGGGGTGCCTGGGTGGCTCAGTCATTAAACATCTGCCTTCGGCTCAGGTCATGATCTCAGGGTCCTGGAATGGAGCCCGGCATAGGGCTTCCTGCTCTGTGGGAAGCCTTCTTCTCCCTCTCCCACTCCCCCTGCTTGTGTTCCCTCTCTTGCTCTCTCTCTCTCTCTGTCAAAAAATAAGTAAAATCTTTAAAAAATTAAAAAAAAATATTTAGCATAATCTTAAACTTTTTATGATATTGGTAATACACATTAATTGTTTACTATGAACAATCAATTCATTTTGATATTTTTAAAGTTTATTCCTTAAACCAACCTGGGAAATAAAAATAATTATTGTCTAAACCACATTTTTCTGGTCCCGTATTATGAGCATAGAGTGAAAATGGAAAGTTTTTTGTTTTTCTTTTCCTCAAGACTCCAAATCTAGGAAAAGAGTTCAAATACTGAGCCAAAGTGATGACAAATACACACTAGAGAGGGTTGTAGATGATCTGGATGACATGATAGTACATATGAGGCATCTCTAGACCTTCTTTGATTTTATATTATATACTGACTTTGAAAAAATCCTCAATTTATACTGTCATGGCACAGTGAAAAGTGACCTAAGATCGCAAAGCTGACGTTATAAATTTTGATATGCCTCTCAAATTTTCAGTAGTTGCAAATTGATTTTTTTCTTTTGGGTTTTTGCTTATTATCTTATGGTCAAGGTGAACTGCATACAAGCAAAAGGCAAACGTCAATAAAAAAATTTCAATTATTTTTACTTAACAAAAAGCAAGCAATTGGTGAAAGAAGAAATAGATGAAAGATTTGGTAGTCTATATGAAACATTTCTGGACACTATCTAGAATCTTAGTGGCACTGCATTCTTGTGAACACAGCACTGAATTCTAAATACACTGACCTGGCTTCAGTTTGAGTGGACCTTTGTGGAAGTAGCTGAAGCTCCCTGAGCCTCATCCGCTCACATGTAGCAGATGTCAGTTTTCATGCTTCTTCATACACCTGATGTAAAGATACAATATTAAATAACTTTGTGAAACATAAATGTATACCTCAATATTTTATTCTTTAGAGGTTGATAACTAAGGAATAGACTAATGACTGGGAGAGGTATCTCAGGTTTCATAAACAACACAAATAATGCATGACTGTTGACATCAGAACACATAATATTTATACTTCATTCTTGTTTTAGAAAGCTTTTTCTGTTTTGGAAAAGTTATATATAACAATAGTTATAGCTGACTATAGTTGTAAAAGAACTAAAGCTCGTGGAATTTCAGTACTATTTAATATTCATGGCTTGGAGAGGCAGAAAGAAGCTATAAAAATACGTAGATGTAAAATGTATGTATATATTTAGTATATATATATATATATTTTCTTTCCACACATATCCACATATGTATAATCTTTTTGAGATAATTAACTAAGAAATACAAGGAAGAAATTAAAGAGGAACAAGAACAAAGAGGATGTTGGTAAAATCTATCTACCATAAATAGGAAAAAAGAAAGACCTTTACAAGTATTTGAACCACTGATGGAAGGAGAAAAAGAGTTCAGGTATCACCATCTCTGGCAGTGGAATCCTGAAAGCAATGATGGTGCAAGTCAACAAGGTAAAAGGAGTGGACAGAGAAAGGGAGGGCGGGAGGGAGGGAGAGAGGAAGATTTTGCACACAGATGAGTAAATTTTTAGTTTTATATAGAGATTGAATTTTTATCACTTTAACAATATAAAAAATCATCTCCATATGTTTGAATTATCTTATACACTATCCCCACTGCAAAGAAAATGCAATATACAAAACCGAGATAGTATAACATGCAAAGATAAGAATCTATTTGTCCATTTATACAAATAATTCAACAAACAGCATGGAAAAATTTAAATTAAGAAATTGCATTTTTTAAGAAAGAAAAGTTTTAATAACATAATAAAAATTAGAATTAAAGGATAATTTTTCATATTTGGGATAAGGAATAAATTATTTCTGATTTTCCAAATAATAATCACTAACATTGATATAGCATTTATAGTATGCCAACATTGTCCTAAGTATTTTATTTGTTTGTTCTAATTCAGTGTAGTTAATATATAGTGTTATATTCATTACAGGTATAAAATATAGTGATTCAACAATTCCATATATTATGCAGTGCTCATCAAGATAGGTATACTTTTAATCCTCTTTACTTATTTCACCCATCCCCCCAACCACCAAACCTCTGTTAACCATCCGTTTGTACTCTGTACTTAAGAGTTTGTTTTTGGTTCATTCCATTTTTTTTATTCCTTTGTTCATTTGTTTTGTTCCTTAATTTCCACATCTCTCTTTCTCTGACTGGTTTATTTAACTTAACATCATACTCTCTAGCTCCATCTATGTCATTGCAAAGGGCAAGATTTCATTCTTTTCTGTGGCTGATTTATATTATATATATATATATATATATATATATATAATGTCACATCTTCTTTATCTATTCATCTATTAGTGGGTATTTAGAGTGCATCCATAATTTGGCTATTGTAAATAATGCTGAAATAAACATAAGAGTGCATGTATCCCTTTGAATTAGTGCTTTTGTATTCTTTGGGTAAATAACAAGTAGTACAATTATTGGATCATAATGTAGTCCTATATTTCATTTTTTGAGGAATCTCCATACTGTCTTTTACAGTGGATGTACCAGTTTTCATGCCCACCAACAGTGAACAAGAGTTCCTTTTTCTCACCACCTTCACCAACACTTGTTTCTTGTGTTGTTGATTTTAGCCTGACTGGTATGAGGTGATACCTCTTTGTGGTTTTATGTTGCATTTCCCTGATGATGAGTGATGTTGAGCATCTTTTACTGTGTCTCTTGTCCATCTGGATGTTTTCTTTGGAGAAATGCCTGTTCAAATACACTGCCCATTTTAGTTGGATTATTTGTTCTTTGGGTGTTGAGTTATATAAGTTCTATATATGTATACTTGGGATACTAACACTTTATCAGATATGTCATTTCCAAATATCTTCCCCCATTCAGTAGATTGTTATTTAGTTTTGTTGGTTGTTTCCTTTGCACTGCAGAGGTTTTTATTTTGATGTAGTCCCAATAGTTTATTTTTGTTTTTAGTTTCCTCGCTTCAGGAGACATATCTTAAAAAGTGTTATTACAAGGGCACCTGGGCAGCACAGTGCGTTAAGTGTCCAAGTCTTGATTTTGACTCAAGTCCTGGTCTCATGGGTTGTGGGATTGAGCCCTGCATCAGGATCCATGCTCAGCATGAAGTCTGATTCAGTTTCTCTCTCCCTCTCCCACTGCTCCTATCCCCCCACTCTGTCTCTCTCTCAAATAAATAAATACATCTTAAAAAAACAAAGTTATTGCAGCCAATGTCAGAGAAATTACTGTCTTTGCTCTCTTCTCATATTTTATGGTTTCAGGTCTCACATTTAATTTGAGTTTATTTGTGTGTGTGGTGTAAGAAAGTGGTACAGTTTTATTTCTTTTGCATGTAGATGACCAATTTTCCTAATACAACTTGTTGAAGAAAATTTTTCCTATTGAATATTCTTGCCTCCTTTGTCAAAGATTAATTGAGCTTATAATTATGGGTTTATTTCTGGGTTTTCTCCTCTTTCCCATTGACCTATGTGTCTATTTTTGTGCCAGTACCATACTGTTTAGATTGCTACAGCTTTGTAGTATAACTTGAGTTTGGAAATTGTGATACTTCCAGTTTCATTTTTCTTTTTTCAAGATTGCTTATTTGGGGTCTTTTGTGGTTCCATACAAATTTTAAGATTGTTTTACTTCTGTAAAAAATGTTATTGATATTTTGATAGTTATTGTATTAAATGTGTAGATTGCTTTGGGTGGTATAGACATTTTAACAATATTTTCTCTTCCAATCCATAAGCATGGAATGTCTTTCCATTTCTTTGTGTCATCCTCAATTTCTTTCATTGATGTTTCACCTCCTTGGTTAAGTTTATTCCTAGGTATTTTATTATTTTTGGTGCAATTGCAAATGGGATTTTTTTTAATTTCTCTTTCTGCTGTTTCATTATAAGTGTATAGAAATGCAATGGATTTGTGGACATTGATTTTGTGTCTTGGCCTTACTGAATTCATTTATCATCCCTAGAAGTTTGTTGATGGAGTTTTTAGGGTTTGCTATATACATTATCATATCATCTGCAAATAGTGAGAGTTTTACTTCTTCCTTACCAATCTGGATGCCTTTTATTTTTTTCTCTTGACTCTTTGCTGTGGCTAGGAATTCTAGTACTATGTTGAATAAAAGTGGTGAGAGGGACACCCTTGTCTTGTTCCTGACCTTTGGGGAAAAGCTCTCAGTATTTCCCCAAGTAGTATGGTTTTTGCTATGGGTTTTTCATAAATGACCTTTATTATGCTGAGGTATGTTTCCCCTAACCCTATTTTGTTGAGGGTTTTTATCATCAATGGATGTTGTACTCTATTGAAATGATCATATGGTTTTTATCCTTTCTCTTATTGATGTAATATATCACATTGATTGATTTGTGAATACTGAACTACCTTTGCATACCGAGAATAAATCCCACTTGATTGTGGTGAATGATTTTTCTTAATGTATTGTTGGATTCATTTTGCTAATATTTTGTAGAGGATTTTCACATCTATATTCATCAGCAATATTAACCTGTAGTTCTCTTTTTTTTTTTTGTTTTGTCTTTATCTTGTTTTGGAATCAGGGTAATATGGCCCTCCTAGAATGAATTTGGAAGTTCTCCTTCCTCTTCTGTTTTTTGGGAAAAATTTGAGAAGAATAGGTATTAACTCTTCTTTAAATGTTTGGAAGAAGTCTCCTATGAAACCCTCTGTTCCTAGACTTTTGTTTGTTGGGAGTTTTTGATTACTGATTAAATTTCTTTGCTGGTAATCAGTCTGTTCAACTTTTCTTTCTTCCTGCTTCTGTTTTGGTAGGTTATATGTTTCTAGGAATTTATCCTTTTCTCCCAGGTTTTCCAATTTGTTGGCATAAAGTTTTTTCATACTATTATCTTACAATTGTTTGTATTTCCCTTGTATTGGTTGTTATTTCCCTTCTTTCTAACTGTGTTTATTAGTATACTCTCTTCTTCTCTCTCTCAATGAGTCAAGCTAAATGTTTATCAGTTTTGTTGATCTTTTCAAAGAACCAGCTCCTGGTGTTATGGATCTGTTCTATTGTCTTTTTTGTTGTTGCTGTTTGTTTTTAGTTTTTAAGTCATTTATTTCTGCTGTAATCTTTATTATTTCCTCCTTTCTGCTGGTTTTAGATTTTGTTTTTTCTTTTTCTAGCTCCTTTATGTATAAGGCTATTTATGAACGTTTTCTTGTGTTCTTGAGGTAGGCCTGTATTGCTATAAATTTCCCTCTTAGAACCTCTTTTGTTGCATCCCAAAGATTTTGGATCATTGTGTTTTCTTTCTTTTTTTTTTTTTTAGATTTTTATTTATTTATTTACCAGAGAGAGAGAGAGAGAGCATGCACAAGCGGGGGGAGGGGGAGGGTGGCAGGTAGAAGGAGAAGCAGGTTCCCTGCTATGGGACTCAGTCTCAAGACTCTGGGATCATGACCTGAGCCAAAGGCAGTTGCCCAACTGACTGAGCCACCCAGGTGTCCCAGGATTGTGTTTTCATTTTCACCCATCTCTATGTATTTATTTTATTGTATTTATTTACTTTTATTTCTTGGTTGACTCATTCATTGTTTAGTAGCATGTCATTTAACCTCCATGTATTTGTACTCTTTCCAGATTTCTATTTTTGGTTGTTTTCTAGGTTCATTGCGTTGTGATCAGAAAAAAAAAAAAAAAAACATGGTATAACTTGATATTTTTGAAATTGTTGAGATTTGTTTTGTGACCTAATATATGGTCTATTCTGGAGAATGTTCCTTGTGCACTTGAAAAGAATGTGTATTCTGCTGTTTTAGGATGGAATGTTATGAATACATTTGTTAAATCCATCTGATCCTGTGAATCATTCTTCTTGATATTCTGTTTGGATAATACATCCATCAATGTAAGTGGGGTGTTAAAGTTCCCTACTATTATTGTATAACTATTGATTAGTTCATTTATATTTGTTATTAAATGTTTTATGTATTTGGATGCTGCCTTTTTAGGTGCATATATATTTATAATTGTTAGATTTTCTTGTTGGATTGTCCCCTTAATGATTATATAGTATCTTTCTTTGTCTCTCATTACAGTCTTTGTTTTAAAGTTGATTTTATCTGGCATAAGTATTGCTACCCAGGCTTTCTTTTCACATCTATTTGAATGATAAATATTTCTCTATCTCATCACTTTCAATCTGTAGGAAACTTTTCATCTGAAATGAGTTTCTTGTAGGCAGGATATAGATAGGTCTCTCTCTCTTTTTAATCCATTCTGTGACCCTATGTCTTTTGATTGTAGCATTTAGTCCATTTACCTTCAAGGTAATTATTGATAGGTGTGTATTTATTGTTATTTTGTTACTTGTTTCATGTTTGTTTTTGTGACTCTTCTCTCTTTCTTTCTTCTCTTCTTCTCTCCCCATAAGCTGACTTTCTTTAGTGATATACTTTGATTACTTTTTCTTTATTTTTTAGCATTTCTATTACTGTTTTTTTATTTGTGTTTATCATTAGGTTTGTATATAACACCTTCTGTATGTAGTAGTCTATATTATTGATAGATGCTTAAGTTTGGACCCCTTCTTTATTCTTCTCCTTCCCACGTTTGAGGTATATGGTGTCATACTTTACATCCTTTCATTTTGAGAGTCTCTTCAGGTAAGATTTCTGTCCCCTTTTCTCTCTTCTTCTTCTTTGATCCATATAACACGAATGCCATTATGCTTGGTGGAGTGACTGAATTCCCTATTTCATTTTTGCATATTTTTCTCTCACGTGCTTGATTATTTTCCATTGTTCTGTTCTCCAGAGCACTGATTCATTCTTCCACTTCTTGCTTCTTCTAGCCTGCTATTTATCCCATCTAGTATATTTTTTATTTCATTTATTGTGTTGTTCATCCTGCTTGGTACTTTTTTATCTTTATGTTAAGGGTCTCACAGATGTCTTATACTCTTTTCTTAAGTCCAGTGAATATCTTTATGATTGATACTTTAAATTCTCTGTCAAGAATATTACTTATTTCTGTTTTCCTTAGGTCTCTTGCTGTGATTTTATCCTGTCCTTTCATTTGGGATATATTCTTCTATTTCTTCATTTTGTCTAATTCTCTGAATCTATTTTTAAGAAAGTCAGTTAAGTCTCTTGTTCTTGGGCAGGGTGTCCACTTTTATCAAGAGGGTAGTCTTCCAAAGGGGATATACAGCTGCTGCAGACACTGGGGCTGACTATGACTGCTCTGCAAAGCATGTGTGGACAAGGCACTCAGTTTTAGCAAGGTGCGTTTATCTTCCTTGGGAGGTGACCAGCCACTGCTGCAGCTAGGACTCCCCTTAAAATGTGCAATCAGAAGACAAGGTGTTGGTAAGCTTTGTGCAGTTCTTCAGGGGGAGGGGACCTGCAGAGCTGGAACTGAGGCAGGCCCTGTTGGAGGTGATGGGTCATTGTATAAGCAAGTTATGTAGTAAGTGCAGATGCACGCTGTTTCCTGCATGTGGCCTTGAGTTTATGTTGTGTCACCTGCCAGCTTCTTTATTCCTGGAGAAGTCCCTCAGGTAACTGTGAGATTAGTAAATAACTCTGCCTCCTTTTTACCCTAGGCATATTTCAAGTTGCCACTTCTATGCTATATCTTCCAGGGCTGTTTGTTTTGCTATCTCTCTCTCTCTTTTTAAAATTTTAAAATTTTATTTAATTGAAAGAGAGAGAAAGCACATGAGCAGGGACAGGAGGAAGGGCAGAGGGAGAGGGAGAAACAGGCTCCCCACTGAGCAGGGAGCCCAACACAGGGATCAATCCCAGGACCTGGGATCATGACCTGAGGTGAAGGCAGATGCTTAACTGACTGTGCCACCCAGTTGCCCCTCTTTTCCTATCTCTTTAAGGGTGGGAACTCAGTTTCCTAACTCCCTTCCAACTGTCCCAGAGTGGAGCCTGCTGACTTTTAAAGTCCCAGGCTTTAAGTCTCACTGGTTGCAATAACTCACAATATTTAGACCCTCTGGTTTTCAAAGCCAAACGTTATGAGGATTCATCTTCCTTATGCAGTCTCTCCAGTGTGATAGTCTGTTTCTCTCCTTCTCCATACCTGCAGCTCTCTCCCTTAGGTGGCCAGACCAACAGGTTTTAGATCTCCACTGCATCTACACCCTTCCTACTCTTTTCTCTACATTTAATTGTGGAGTTTGTTCTGCCAGTCTTTGAGTGTTTTTCTGGGTTATTTACAATGATGTTACTGTTTTATAGTTGTATCCATTGGAGAAAGTGAGTTTAGGGTCCTCCTACTCCACCATCTTCTCCAGACATCCGTCCTAAGTGTTTTAGAATATTAAGTCAAATAATCCTCTCAGCAATCATAGGAGGTAGATTCTAATATAATTCTTATTTTTCAGATAAGAAAATAAATTTCAGACAACTTCTGTATATTCCCCAAGGGCACACAGATAATATACACAAAAGGCAGATGAGATGTGTACACAGGCAGGATGACTCTGGAGTTTTATTCTTAAGCACTATGAAGATATGCTCCTGTCTTAAAGTAGAAAAGATTAATAAAGAAACAGGAAATACAAGGGCTAATAAACTAAAGGATGAGATTATTATGGTAAGAATGAACATATTCCTGCTTTGTGTTAAGTATCGGGAAAATGTTCCAAAAGTGGATTTGAATAATTAAATGACAAGGCCAGCTGGCCAACTACTGTGAGTGAGCTTGTGGACAGTAGAGAGCATGTTTTATCTTCTTGGTATCTCCATGGCCTAACACTAAATATGGTATACAACAGGAGCTCAGTAAATGCTTACTGAATGAGTACATTTTTGGAGAGGCTGAATAAAATAAGACTTGCAAACGCCAAGAAATCTGATAAACAACTTTAAGCCTTAAGATTTATGTTGAAACTGTTGTGCAAGGAAGACTGTCTTATTAGGAGGAATGGTAAAATCAATAACTAGAGAGGATTACTTTGGGAATAGTGCAGAGAATCTTAGCACTGTTATGAAAGGAAAAATCAAGTGAAGGAGCTGAAAGATGATCAATATATGTGCAATGTCAGTTACCTAAAGATGGGTGAATGGTGGTTAGAAGAAATTCTGACTAAGGAAAAAAAAAAACCCAAACCTAAAACACAAACCATGGAATATGAAGAGAAACAGTATATGCCAAATAATGAGCAACATAAATCAAAAACTAATTAAGCATGATTACAGTAATTCTTACTTATTTCAGATTTTCCTATTCACAATATATTTCTCTTAATATAGACACTAGTCTTCAGGTGGTGTCTGAACTTGGGAGATTTAGTCAAAACGAGCAGCAGGCTATTGTGACAGATTGATCTACTCCTGATATTGTAATCCACAAGGTGTGGACAAATCACTTTACCTCCCAGGAGCTTGGTTTCTTGATATCTAAATATATAAGTTGTAATAGATGCTCTGTAAGATTGCTTCTAGTTCTAAGTTTTATTACTATGTCTTGGAATTAATAGATTCTTTATTGGACAGGCATGTTCTACATCATTATGGTTTTAAAATATGTACTAAAAAGAATATAATGAATATTATTGGGAGAAGGGGAGAGAGAGATGGAAAAATTTTGTTTAAAATGTGTATAATTCTAAGTTGCAAAATAGAAAAGAAACATTTTGTTTTCTATTACATGTGATTGATTAGTCATTAAGTAAGGCTGAGGAGATGTACATTCAGTTTTATTTTATTTCTTCATCTAAGGGAGGCTGCAGGCCCCTGGAAGTTGCTGCATTAGATTTTGCAGGCACACATATACATTTGCACTGTTATAATCCTGGTTTCTCAGTGCTAAATGGGGATCATGAAGTCATGGTGTTATCATGAAGCAAAAGAAATAATGTCTCATGTCAATTTACAACCTTTAGAAATGCATTTCTAAATTAAATGGTAAAATATGCTAATGCAATATTAAGGCTGCAACTTTTAAAATCGAAAAGCCAAGACCTACAGAAATTATGGCTTTCATTATCATCATTAACATGACTGCATCATATACACTGTATATATTAGTTTTTTTACCTAACATGTAATCAAATGCATTGCATATATCAAACTTAGTTTAGCTTCATTAGGTGAATTTTCACTTGCATTTTATGGGTTTCACACTTTATTTGCATCCTTAACTATTTAAAAAATTATTTCATAGATATATATGAATGGTCATCAATGGTTAATATATTGCTAATAAACGTGCAACATAATATACTAGATCTTATATAACATTTACATAGAGAGTGTTGTCAAAATTTGTATGTGTGCAAGGATGAGTGTTTCTCTACTAAAAAAAGTTTTAGTTGTCTAATTTAGCTTTGTATAGTGCCTATGTTCCTTTTTTAAACCCTTGTCTTCAGCACTTTCTCATCATTTAGTTCCTCCTCCTTCACTGTTTATTTGGCCAATTCCCCATTATCATGTGGTCCACATTCTAGTTTTATCTTAACCATACTTCACCATCAAAACTAACCCGCTATATCCCTATTCCTTTTGATTTATTAGGTGATGAGTTACTCAATCTATTGAAGTAGAAACAGCACATAAAAGTCACTTGAGATGCTTAAAAGTAATTAAGTTACCAGACTTTACTGAAACCTACTGAATCAGAACTTTTGGAGATGGTTTCCAGGAATATACATTTTTTAAAGCTATTTATGTGATTCCAATGTTTTTCATTTTTGTTAATAACTATTTTACTTGATGTTTTTAAGTTAAACATTTATTATTACTATTCTTATCATTACCATTAAAATATTAATGGTCAGTAGTGACAACATAGTGTGCGTTTTCAATTACATTAGCTTTATTTGAATACTTTCAGGATTTTAATTCCAGAAGAAGAAATAATATGAGAATTTGATTCAGAACCAATGGAAATTTGCTTCAGAGACTAAATTAACATTCATGTCACCAAGTAATTATGAAATTCTTCAATCAAAACAAGCAATTTCATTTCAAAACTAGAACCATAACCATTATATAAATTCATGCCAACAAATACAAAAATCCGTTTAAACACAGATCTATACATCCTTCATATACAGAAGGCCGATATGGTGGGAAGCAATGTGCCAGAAACTGGATAAAAGTTCCATGCCTGCCACTGTGGCTAACTGACATTGGTTAAATCACTGGAAATCACTAAGATTTGGTTTCTTTATTTACAAAAATAAGACAATAATACTAAACTCTGAAAAATTGCTAAGAAGACTATATGACAATGTTTGGTAAACCAAATGCAGGTTATTTCTAAAATAACATAAAATTCCTCTTCATCCAGGAATATGCATCTCACCTTCTGATAAGAAAATTGTGCTTGATACTTTGTATTCAGTCAGCTGTAAAATAATGAAATGAACACTGAACTTGAGTCTGAAAATCTTCATTTGAGATGTTAATATCTCTGAATCTCAGTCTGTATTTTTAAAATCTAAAATATTTTCCAAGATTGCAAGTTAACTGTGAAACTTGAAATAGGTAGGTTATATTAGGTAATCTGGTGGAGAAGGAAAAAAATAAAGAATCACATCAGTGAATCTATGGTTACAAATATGTAAGAGTTCTAAACAAAGGAAATTGACTACTAGAAGAATATTTAACAGATAAATTTGGCTTAAATGGGGGATTAAGAAGTGACACTTGAGCCAGGGTATAAAAAATTGTACACCAGTGAGAATTTAGGTTGACTATGAACAAGGTGACTTAGAGATTTAAATATATTTCCCTGGCAAATAAAAACTCTGGAAGTAGGTAACCCAGAACTCATTTGATTGTGCTAAGATTTTCTACAACCTCTAATATCCTCAAGCTGAGGCTCTAATTCCTGGTCCAAAACCATAGCTAGAACCAAGCCATCACAAGTACACCTAGACAGTTATGGGAAAAGAGAGAAAGAAGACTTATTCCCTTGCTTTGTTTTTATTTTTTTAAAGATTTTATTTATTTATTTGAGAGAGAGAGAGCACATGAGAGGGGGAGGGTCAGAGGGAGAAGCAGACTCCCTGCTGAGCAGGGAGCCCGATCCCAGGACTCCAGGATCATGACCTGAGCCGAAGGCAGTCGCTTAACCAACTGAGCCACCCAGGCGCCCTATTCCCTTGCTTTAAAGGAGACTTAGAAGTTTCACAATATTTCATATTAGGTTTTTGGTTAAATTCTATAACTGCAAGGCTAGTAAATGTTAAATTCATGCTGAGAAATGTGACAGTTACAAAGTAGGGTTCTGTTCATTGAGGAGACGGGAACTAATACAGAGTGGTCACTAGCATTCTCTGACATCCATGTCAAAGAAATGGCAGGATATTTTTTGAACAAAGGGACTGTCATATACAAAGGGTGGAAAGGGATTAAAATCAGGGTAGACAGGATAATAAGAGAAGGACTTTTTAGGCTGTATTAAGAAAACAATGAAAATCAGAGAGAATATAGTAAAATTCCCATTTTGAAAAGCCTCTGCATTGCTATTTGAAGGAAAAATTTTATGGAGGTATTGCATATGAATGTCAGTTCTTAGGCTATTATGGCAATCTAGGCAAGAGATGCTGGCACTTCCACTGAGGATGGTGGAAATAGATTTTTTAAAAGATGAATTTAAGAGCTATTTAGGAAGTTAAATCTACAAGTCTTACTACATTGAGCTTAAGGAAATAAGAGGTCCCAGGAATATTTCCCAAGACACTGTTCTTTCTGGATCTCTATCTTCCATTCCTTTAAATTATATGTTGGCTATATAAATATTGAGATACAAATTATTATAAGATCTTTTTTTTTTTTTACCTTAACAAGCTCTGTATATTATCCTTCATTTCTGAACGTGGCATTCCCCGTCTCCTCCTAACTTCTCAGGTAGATTCATTAGTTGGTAAGACAGCCTGGATTACAAATACTGTTTACATTTTGAACATTCTTCATCAAATCACCTAGATTGCTGTCAGGACAGCCTGAAGTCCACCTTTCTTCATATTTGCACTAATTCAAAAGTCCAAAACCAGGCTTTATTAATGAAAGAGCAGCTTGTAGGAAAAACACTGTATAATAGCTAAGTCACTATACAAATATAGGCTCTCATGAAAATAATTTTGATTCAAATATTTTCCATTCTAGTTACAAAATTATTAATTTTAATTTTATGTTATTTATATTTTAAACTACATAATTAATTAATTAAATTATTTATCTAGGCATTATAGCATTTCCTCCTGCTATAGTAGTTGTGTGTATACCATTATATTATGTTTACAGCTTACATAAAGATTATAATTGTATATATAATTGTATGGTATTAGCTCTAATGTATGTATGTATTTATTTATTTAAGATTTATTTATTTATTTAGAGAGCAAGAGTGTGCACGGACGGGGGGCGGTGGTAGAAGGAGAGAATCCCAAGCCAACTCCCTGCTGAACGTGGAGCCTGACACAGGGCTCTATCCCAGGACCTATGAGATCATGACCTGAGCTGAAACCAAGAGTCAGACACTTAACCAACTGAGACACCCAGGCACCCCAGCTCTAATGTACATAAAAACTTAAGGCTTAATGAATTATGAATGTTCATAGTTTTGTAGCAAATACTCTTGAAGGGAACCCAATGTATGTACAATACATACAGTTGAGTGATAGGAAGGAGAATATAGCTCTATGAAAACACAGAGGAGGGAAGCACAGCAGAGGTCAGTTGTTTATAGTCAAACCACAATAGGGAATGTCTGAACTAGTTCTAGCAAACTTCAGAATTGATTAGAGGGGATGGAGACAAGAGGTCATTTTACAAGTGCTAAAGAGGTAGTTATATCTAATTAAGAAGAGAATCATACTTAGGGAAATATACTAGAGAAGAGGCAGGAAATAGTGGGACCAGACCGTAGATATAGAGTCCTAATAAAGTAGCACGTGTTCAGGCTCTGATTCATTAGAAAACTTGAATAAAAAAAAGCCTTTCTCAAAAAAAAAAAAAAAAGCCTTTCTCCTTTCTTCCAGGGAACTTGGCAACTGTAAAACCTCTCCACATATATGAACTTTGCAATTTACTGTTGGAGAAAATGCAAAAATTCCAGACAGGTAAGATGTAGTTTGGCATACATTATTTAAGGACTCTTTCTCAATAATTCCAAATCTTTTAGTGTAATGGAGTGGAATATAGAACTGGAGAACTGGAGCAGAACTGGAGTTCCTAGAGGATTCCAAAATCATGAACCTGGGTGGGTGAACATGGCAGGTGTATTGCATACATATGCATTTGGTAGATATTATTTGAAGTCTTCAAAGTCTCAGCTAGTTTGGTTTCAGTAGTAGTTTACCACTACTCACACACTTTTATCATAAGTGATGACTCTAGCAATTGTTTCCTCTCTGCAGAACAATGTTTACCTCACTATTGGATGGTTTCCTTGACCTTGTGAGTTTCCCAATGGTTTAAATATGCTAAATCTAATTGTCAGTTCTAGCCCTCATGTTCTTCATCTAAGAACAGTTTTTGATACAATTTTTCACTCATTTAATTTTATATTTATTTATTTATTTATTTATTTATTTATTTGACACAGAGAGAGACACAGCGAGAGAGGGAACACAAGCAGAGACAGTGGGAGAGGGAGAAGCAGGCCTCCCGCTGAGCAGGGAGCCCGACTTGGGGTTTGATCCCAGGATGCTGGGATCACGACCTGAGCCGAAGGCAGATGCTTAACGACTGAGCCACACAGGCGACCCTCACTCATTTTATATTTTAAAATCATTTCTAGGAAATCACTTTGTCATGCTTTTTTTCTGCAACAGTTACCATTCTTTATCTTTTTCTGTTAATGTTTTCTCCTCTTAAGACTGAAGTCCTACAATCCTTAGTCCTTAGACCTCTTCTCCTCCCTATGCTACCTCAGTGCCATGGCTTTTAATACCATCATGGATGACTCATATTTATAATCCAGACTTCTCCCTAAATTCTATATTTGTATATTTAATTTCCTATGTATATTTCATATAAGCCACTTTGGTATCATAATGTATTAAACACTATTTGTCATGTTATATATATGAGGTGAACAGGACAGAAGGAAGGTAGCAGATGACAGAGACAAACTCTATAGGTAAGATATTGAATAGACTCCACCAGCAACTTAAAAAGCCTAGCAACTCTAGAGATAGGAGAAATGAGTGGCATAAACCAAAATTGCACTTTATATCTAGAATTAATTGGAATTATATATTTTCTAGAAAAATGTTTGTAGATTGATTTTGAAGTATATCTGAGTCCCTCAATATCTTTGTAACTATCAGATAATTTAAAATACATTAAAAATAAGTGTTGTTTGGTATTAAGCAATTTTACCTTCTTGAGGTTAATTTTATTCATCTATAAAATGAATGGGTCTCGATATTCAATCCTTTCAGTTATAATATTGTATGATTTTTAATGTAAATAGAAATCCTAGGCCTGTGAAATATGTACTTAAGAGTAAAATTAATACATTCAGGAAATATGCATTTAATGCCACAAATGTTCAATACTGAAGGTGCAAAATGAAGTGAGATATAATATTAGCTATTTGGATATATATAAATCTGCATAAATATACACATACTCTACACATAAGAAATTATTTACCTTGTTATAAACTATGTAAAAATGTGCTTACCTTCACATAACAAAAATTAATTACACTTGAAATGAAATTGAAATGTAACTAGCTTTACCTAATTTTCATAGATATTTCTTTTTAAATTTTTTTTAAAGATTTTATTTATTTATTTGACAGAGAGAGACACAGTGAGAGAGGGAACACAAGCAGGGAGAGTGGGAGAGGGAGAAGCAGGCTTCCCATGGAGCAGGAATCCTGATGTGGGGTTCGATCCCAGGATGTTGGGATCATGACCTGAGCTGAAGGCAGATGCTTAATGACTGAGCCACCCAGGCGCCCTTTCATAGATATTTCTAAAATGTTGATATAAACTTTACAATTACTTCTACAACACTCATGCAGCTCAGGATTGAATATGATCCATATAGCTAAATGACTGTGAGTAAAATACAATATAGAACTTATTTTCTTTCTTTCTTTATTTAAAGATTCATTTTTATTTATTTGAGGGGAGGAAGGGCACTGGGAGAGGGGAGAGAGAGTCTCAAGCAGACTCTGTACTGAGCATGGAGCCCAATGTGGGGCTCAATCCCAGGACCCTGAGATCTTGACCTGAGTCAAATGCTTAACCAACTGAGCCACCCAGGTGCCCCTAATTTAATTTATTTCTTAAATTCATTTAGAAAGTCATATCACAACAATTCCCACGTTTGCCTCAGATTGGGCATTGCTCACATTGGGTTTTATCCTCATGCTGCTATATTCTGTTTGAGAGTCAGTTTGCAGTAGATATTAATAATTACATAGCCAAATAAGATTTAGTGGTGCTGGTGGTTTGTGTACATGTATTCATATGTGCGTATGTGTTCGATCTTAAAAAAATTGGAAAGTCAACCACTATCCTTATGCACCTATAATTATTATATTGTTTAGTGACTGTATTCAAAAGATTATAATCTCTCTGTAATATCTCCCTGAACTTTATCTCTTGTTAAAAGTGCCTTTATTTTTCATAAAGTTTTTTATTTTAATTCCAGTATAGCTAACACACAATATTATATTAGTTTCAGATGTACAATATAATGATTCAACAATTCTATACATTACTCAGTGCTCATCATGATAAGTGTACTCTTCAATCCCCATCACCTATTTCACTCATCCTCCCACCCCCACCCCCGGTAACCCTCAGTTTGTTCTCTACAGCTAAGAGTCTTGTTCTTTCTCTCTTTCTTTTTTTTTTTTCCCTTTATTCATTTGTTCCTGAGGTACCACAAATGAATGAAATCATATGGCATTTGCCAAAAGTGACTTTACTTTTAAAACTGTAATAAATGTTTTTGATTAGTAAGTACATATTTTTTGAAGTGTGGGAACTTTGCTTATTCCTCACATTATTTTTTCAATATTTTAATACTATTGTTTTGAAAATGAGCAATTGATATGGCAAATTATATGTAGAGTGTCAGATTCAACTAAATGCCACTTTCATTATTTTGTCACCAAGCTACCTAATAATGAAGAGGAATGAAGCACTATTGAATTCTGTACCTCACAGTTATACTCTACAGGAAGTGTTTGTTTATTAAAATAATAGTTCCCAGTAAAGATTCCTTTGGGGATTAGCTGGCAAAGTGACTTCACACACAGTAGTATTTTTCCAATAATGATTCAGTAATAAATGATGAATAAAAATACAGCTACCAAAACCAAGTAACATGTTACAGGATTAGAGCAATACTGTGACATGGTGAGTCATATATCAAGGAAATTTTTTTCTGTTTTTCTATTGCATAGTGCCTAGATCCCCTTCATGCCCTGGGTGGGCCCTGGAACGAGGGAAATTACAAGTCAAAGACATAATGTTTGTCCTTCCGTAGGTTTAAATTTTTGAAGTAGATAGATTCCTTTATTTAGTCATCAATGCTAGTATTTCCCCAATATGTGTGTCACAGTTCACCTTAGTAACCTGTTACCACAGAGTGGTGACATATATTCTAAAATGTAATTTCTATAATTGAGTTTTACTGTGCATTAAAAATTAACATTAGTATTTAAAGTACTATATATGCAGTCAGCAAAAGCTATCTAACATGATAGCAGAAAGTAGTAAGTTCAACTAACCTATAGTGGTAGTTTAAGACTAGACAGCGAGATAGAGTCTCTTATTTATATATGTATGAAAGTATCTATAACAGGGCCTGTGCACTGAAGACACTCAAATGTTTTGTTGAGTTAATGACTCCTTAAACTCCTACCTAACCATTATCCTCATGCAGTTGGGGTTATTTGTTTTTTTGGTTACAATATTCAAAACATTATAGTCTCTCTATAACATTTACCTGAACCTAATCTTCCATTAAAGATGTGCTTACACACCTAGAAATAACAGAGATTTTCTATCAAACTCTCTCATTTTTCTGGCTGTGCAGCAGTGATGAAATTCCCTCTGATTTTTTCTATGAAATAGAAATTTGAAAAGAATATGTGAAATTTAATTCAGAAATAGCAAGGACTCCAAGTCATTCTGTGAAAACTCAGAAACCAGATAGAAGTTACTACTCTAAGTAATATTCCACTGAACTGGTCCCATGAAGATAATAATAACATTTTGTCACTCAGTCCAGTGATGTAATATGTTACTCAGACTCCTGGTATAATTTTCAACATTCATCATCCACTCCTGTCTTATTTAAATTATCTTCTGTCTTAGTTTTCATTGTATTAGTTTCCCCAGTCCTCCTCTTATATCTGAGTATTTGTTTCTATCTTCTTTGCTAAATTTTCTTCTTTTTTTATGTTATGTAAATCACCATACATTACATCATTAGTTTTTGAGGTGGTGTGCCATGATTCATTGTTTGAGTATAACACCCAGTGCTCCATTCAATATATGCCCTCTTTAATACCCATCACCAAGCTAACCCAACCCTCCACCCCCCCCAGAACCCTCAGTTTGATTCTCAGAGTCCATAGTCTCTCATGGTTTGTCTCCCCCTCCAATTCCCCCCCTTCATTTTTCCCTTCCTACTATCTTCTTCTTTTTTTTTAAACATATAATGTATTATTTGTTTCAGATGTACAGGTCTGTGATTCAACAGTCTTACACAATTCAGTGATCACCATAGCACATACCCTCCCCAATGTCTATCACCCAGCCACTCCCCACCACTCCAGCAACTCTGTTTGTTTCCTGAGATTAAGAATTCCTCATATCAGTGAGTTAATTGCCTTAAAATACTGTTGTTCTCCAAAGTTTCATCCTCAATTCTCTTCTTTTCCTATTTTTTTAAGATTTTATTTATTTATTTGAGAGAGAGCACAAGGGGAGTAAGGAGCAGAGGGAGACGCAGACTCCATTGAACAAGGACCCCGATGTGGGGCTCGATTCCAAGACTCTGGGATCATGACCTGTGCTGAAGGCAGACGCTTAACCGACTGAGGCACCTAGGCATCCCCACTGTAATATACTACTGATGTAGGTAATCCCATTTACGCTTTTGATTTCAGCTACCACCAATATGTGGATAGCTCTGAATCTCATTATCCCAACTCAATTACACAGATTCTAAACCTATATAGCCGATTTTGTACTGGATTTTGTTTGTTTTACATGAAATTCCTTGTATAACATTGAACTAAACATCTTCACCTTAAATTTTATTTCATTTATTTAATAGCTTAACCAGTCAATGTGTTGCCCATGTCAGTCCAAGAATGTTATCCTTCTCTTTACCCACATGTGTAATAGATGAAAACCTATTAATTTTACTTCTTTAATGTCTCCTGAATCTATCCACTCATCTTTACACTTACTCTATTGCTTCCATTCAGATCTTCATTATGGCTTGCTTTTCTTATCAAAATACCCTCTAACTGTTTTCTGAATATCCATGGTTTTAAAATTCTTATTTATTCTCCCTTTTACCACTGCACTGAAGTTTCTAAAAGGTAAAACTCGTATTTGTCCCTCTCTGACTGGAAATCAAGGTTAGATCTAAGTTACTTATCTGTGATCTAGGTTTTATCCTTACTTGGTTTGTCTACTCCTATCTCGGTATCTTCTCCACATAAGCTTTGTACTTTACATTATACCGTACTGAACTACTGGCAGTGCTTGAGTGTGCATGTTTTCTTACAATTTCATGAATTCCTGCCTGCTTACTCCAGCTTGGGAAAACTTCTGATCCCATCGTTTAACTTGGCAACCTTCTATTTCTTCTTGAAAATAAACTCAGATGTAGCCTCTATTAGTAACCTGCCCCAATTCTGTCAGCCTTCTTTATCCAGGCAGCTACCCTTCATACCCATATAGAATATTATATCTTTTATTATACCACTTCATGTAATAATTTTTCAAAATGTATTTGACTTCTGGCTCATTATCTGGCACTTTAAAATATTTAGTAAATGTTATGAAATCTTATTAAGAATTATTTATGCTGTATAATTCCATAATTATCCAGAAGTACAAAGAAAATTACTTGTTTAAAATAGTACATTGTTAAAGAGCTTGCAGCATATTGTTTTACTTGGAAACATTAACATCAGATATTTTGTTTGTGTAGAAAGTTGGAGAATAAGCTAGTTCTTTTGAAGAAAAAATTTCCAGCCCTGCTAGAGGTTTAAAGAAATACCTCAAAATAGAAGTGGCTAGAGGAAATGACATTTAACACTCTAAATCAAAAATGTTGCTTTTAGGAAACATACTACTGTGTTTATTAAAAACACTAAGTACTTGGTTTACAAATTATATTTGAAAGCATGTAGTGCTTAAAGAAACCAAATTCAGTTTAAATAAATCATTCCCAGGTGTTAAGGAAACTTTCTTAAAGGAAGTTAGGAGGAAATTAGATATTTGAGCATATGTCTAGGGAGATACACAAGAGGGAAAAAAATAATCTTTTGGGGGGAACACAACAAAAAGCAATCAAGAAAGAAAAAAATCAAGTCCAATATTATCAATAAAACCAGAAAAGAGAGTCTATCTTTTCAAGGTGGTTTAGTTAGCAGACTTACATGAATAGTCTGATTAGGGTGAGTTAATAACTTAAAATTCCTGATTCATTCACTTAAATACTTTTTGAGTACCTATAGTGAAAGCGATTGATAAAAACACCTAAAATAAAACATGAGAATGGTGAGTTAAAAAATAATTTTGATAGGATGTATAGATGATAGTTAAGAAAATTATTACCAAAATGGACTAATTTCTTTTAAAAATAAAAAGACTTGGTCTTGTGAACTCAGAGGTAGTGGACAGTTCCTTTTCAGGAGATGATTACCATTAGGCACAAATAATATACAGTAAAATTCTGAAAAGGATTTTTTCCTGTGACCTTAATTAGTATCATTGTGATACACATTGAACTTTTTTCTCACACTTTGTCTATTAGAATACATTATTTTAAGGATATAAATGCTTAAATATGAACTGAAAATTTCAGCAATGAAACAATTAGAGCTAATCATTCAAATTTCATTCTTAGTTGGAGTTAAAAGTATATATTTTTCTCTTTGGTGAAGAAGCAGAGGTAAAATAAAAAGAAATGTTAACATGTTTTAAAAATAACTTATTAAAACGTAGATTTATCAATAAAAAAACTAGGTCTGCAAATTCAGAACAATGTCACATATTATTTAAAAGCAGCAAGAGGAGAAAATTTAAGAATTTTTCTTAGTGATCATTATACAAAAATAAAATATAATTTGCAATTTAAATCCCAACCAATATGTCTTATGAAGTAAAATTTATTGTAGATTCTCCTCTTTGATTTTATTTTATCACAAACCACAGGAGAAAGTGTTCCATCATTCATGGTTCCTAAAAACACAACAAAGAGAAACTTTCTACTTTAAGTCCTCTTTGACAATATTGCACTCACATTTTTACATAATCTTTACCAAAGTTTTAGAGTCTTTATCTCAGTTATGCTTTTATTGGACAAACACATTTTCTTTCTAGAACTTTGTAGTTGCATTTTTAGAATACACATTTATATTAACCAGTTTCCAAAGTTTATTAATGTAAAATTGAAATTTATTTTTATATATTTTGACTCCCTTTAATCAGTTTTCTCAAACAATAGTTTTTTGGTTCAAATTCAGTTTTTATCATTCTCATAGTTATTGTAAGAGGATATTGAGTGTGACTTTTCCTTCTATCCTGGGATTGTCTTTATGAACACATAATTGAAGACAAAGTGTTTTTCGGTACCCACATTCTGTAAAGAGATACATCAACAATGTGGACAGATACTTTCATCCGAAAAGCAGCTATTTTCTCAATGTTTTTCAACAATACCAGAGGGAAGAGCAAACAATCAAACAACAAGAATACCCAAAAGAATCAGTTGTAAAAGCAGAGGATGGCTAAAAGAAGAGAAGCCTGGAATCTTAATCTCAGCTTGAGTATTTGATTGCCAATGTACTTGTTAATCTTCCTTGAATTAGAGGATGGAAAAAGAGAAAAAGAGAGAGATGGCACCAAGAAGGGAGAAGTGAGAGTTGAGCAGCCAGTTCCCAGGAATTCCTGGAGATCAAATGATCGATGAAAACCTATCTTAATCATTAGGTCCCTGACCTAATAAAATTGAGTAATAGTTTTAAATAAAATTGAGTAATATCACTCAGAAAAAGAGTGATAATTGAATTCTCAGAAAAAGAAACTGAGAGGAGTGCACCTGGAACTGCTGGAGTTGAAAGGGATTGAGGAGCACCTCACCCAGGCTTTACCCTCTAAGTGCTATTTGTATCCAACGAAAAATACAATAGTTTGATGCCTTCTGTCCGGAGGCATTGGCAGGCAGTTAGTACAAAAAATAGAGAAATGATAGACAACCAAAAGGGAAAATTACAATCAAATGATGAACAGTTGATTTTAGTCTTTTATTATTATAAGTAATGCTGGAATGCATATTGTATATATGCCATTTCATATTTGGGACTTTTGTATGGATTCTTAGAAATGAAACTGCTGATTTAAAGGTGACTACATATGTACTTTTGTTAAAGATAGCCAAGTTCCCTCCATTTTTCAATCTCACCATATGTATATGAGAGTGTCTCTTTCATCACATTCTTGCTAACAGAATATGCTGTTAGGTCTTTTGTGTTTTGTCATTCTAATAGGTGAGAAATGATATTTCAGTATATATAAATAGAGAATTTGTCTAAGAGGCTAAGCAAATTTTATGTTTACAGACATTTTGTAATTATTTAGAATGTGATTTTTCATGTTTTTCTTATATCCCATTAAACGAAAATAACACAACTTATTTAGTATTTAGATTGTTTAACTATGAGGTAAAAAGCCACATATTTAAGATATGTTCGCTTTTTCTGTTTTCTTAATTTTTCTTTTAATTTTTTTAATTCAAGTTAGTTAAAGGAAAATCCAATTACAAAATTAAAAAAAATAATATATAAATAGCATAGCTAGATATGTTAACATATTTAACTGTTTAATAAGATATATTTAAGTGGCATTAGATACTAGAGTTACAAGTTGCAATTACCTTATATTACTTTATAAAACTTACAGGCATACCTCATTTTATTGTGCTTTGCTAAATCATGCCTTGCAAATATTAATTTTTTTTTTCAAATTGAAGATTTATAGCAACGTTGTGTCAAGCAATTCTATTGGTGTTATTTTTCCAGTATCAAAAGTGTCTCTGTGTCACATTTTGGTATCCTTGCAATATTTCAAACTCTTTCAGTGTTATGTATTTATTTTTTCTGGTGATCTGTAATCAGTGATCTTTGATGTTACTACAGTAATTGTTTTATGGGCCTGTGAACCAAACCCATATAAGACAGCAAATTTAATTAATAAATGTTGTGTGTATAGTGACTGCTCCCCCAGCCAGCCATTCCCCTGTCTCTATCCCTCTTCTTGGGTGTCTCTATTTTCTGAAACACAACAATATTTAAATTAGGCCAGTTAATAACCCTACAATGGCCTCTAAGTGTTCAAGTAAAAGGAAGAGTCTCATGTCTCTTACTTTAAATCAAAGCTCAATGAAGAAGAAGATATTTGCAAATGACATATCAGATAAAGGGCTAGTATTCAAAATCTATAAAGAACTTATCAAACTCAACACCCAAAGAACCAATAATTCATCAAGAAATGGGCAGAAGATGTGAACAGACATTGTTCCAAAGAAGACAACCAAATGGCCAACAGACACATGAGAAAGTGTTCAACATCACTCAGCATCAGGGAAATCCAAATCAATACCTCAATGAGATACCACCTCACACCAGTCAGAATGGCTAAAATTAACAAGTCAGGAAACGACAGATGTTGGCAGGGATGCGGAGAAAGGGGAACCCTCCTACACTGTTGGTGGGAATGCAAGCTGGTGCAGCCACTCTGGAAAACAGTATGGAGGTTCCTCAAACAGTTGAAAATAGAGCTACCCTATGACCCAGCAATTGCGCTACTGGGTATTTACCACAAAGATACCAATGTAGTGATCCAAAGAGGTACTTGCACCCCAATGTTTATAGCAGCAATGTCCACTATAGCCAAACTATGGAAAGAGCCAAGATGTCCATTGATGGATGAATGGATAAAGAAGATGTGGTATATATATATACAATGGAATATTATGCAGCCATCAAAAGGAATGAAATCTTGCTAGCTGCAACAATGTGGATAGAACTGGAGGCTATTATGCTGAGCAAAATAAGTCAATCAGAGTAAAACATGTATCATATGACCTCACTGATATGAGGAATTCTTAATCTCATAAAACAAACTGAGGGTTGCTGGAGTGGTGAGGAGTGGGAGGGATGAGGTGGCTGGGTGATAGACATTGGGAAGGATATGTGCTATGGTGAGCACTGTAAATTATCTAAGACTATTGAATCACAGACCTGTACCTCTGAAACAAATAATACATTATATGTTAAAAAAAAGAAGATAGTAAGAAGGGAGAAATGAAGAGGGGGGAAATCGGAGGGGGAGACAAACCATGACAGACTATGGACTCTGAGAAAAAAATTGAGGGTTCTAGAGGGGAGGAGGTTGGGGGGATGGGTTAACCTGGTGATGGGTATTAAAGAGGGTACGGACTGCATGGAGCACTGGGTTTTATATGCAAACAATTAATCACGGAACAGTACATCAAAACCTAATGATGTAATGTATGGTGATTAACATAACATAATAAAATAAAAGTTAAAAAAATGAGGAAGGCATGTCAAAAGCTGAGATAGGCTGAAAACTAGGTCTCTTGCACCAAATAGTCACATTGTGAATGAAAAGGAAAATGTTGTTGAGGGAAATTAAAAGTGCTGCTCCAGAGATGGATGATAAGAAAGCAAAACGACTTTATTGTTGATGTGGGGGAAACAGTTTTAACTGTCTGGGGAGAAGATCAAACCAGCCACACCATTCCCTTAAGTTGAAGACTAATCAAGAGTATAGCCTTAACTCCATTCAATTCTATGAAGGCTGAGAGAGATGAAGAAGCTTCAGAAGAATGGTTTGAAATGAGCAAACGTTGGTTTGTGAGGTTTAAGGAAAGAAGCCATAACATTAAAGTGCAAGGTGTAGAAACAAGTTATCCAGAAATATAGCTAAGGTAATTAGTGAAGGTGGCTACACTAAACAACAGATTTTCAATAGAGATGAAACAGCCTTCTATCAGAAGAAGATGCCATCTAGGACTTGTATAGCCAGAGAGAAGTCAACGCCTGGCTTCAGAGTTTCAGAGGACAAGATGACTTTCTTTTTAGGGGCTAATGAAGCCAGTGACTTTAAGTTGAAGCCTATTATTATTTACCATGCCAAAAGTACTAAGGCCCTGAAGAATTAGGTTAAATCTATTCTGCTATTTTTATAAATAAATGGAACAGTAAAGCCAAGATGACAGCATATCTGTTTACAAAGTGGTTCTCTGAATATTTTAAACCCAATTTTGAGACTCAGTGCTCAGAAACAAAGCAATTCCTTTCAAAATATTACTGCTTATAAACAATGTACCTGATCATGCAAGAACTCTGATGAAGATGTTCAATGAGATTAATGTTGTATTCATGCCTGCTAGTACAACATCCATTCTGCAACCCATGGATCAAGGAGTCATTTTGACTTTCAAGTCTTATTATTTAAGAAACACGTTCCATAAGACTCTAACTGCCATAGATAGTGAGTGATTATTGTGGTGAATCTGGGAAAAGTAAATTGAAAATATTCTGGAAAGGATTCACCATTCTAGATGCCATTAAGAACAATGGGAAGAAGCCAAAATACCAGCATTAACAGGAGTTTGAAAGAAGTTGATTCCTACCCTCATGGTTGATTTCGAGGGGTTCAAGACTTCAGTGGAGGAAGTAACTGGAGATATGGTGGAAATAGCAAAAGAACTAGAATTAGAAGTGGAGCCAGAAATTGTGACTGGAATTGATATAATCTCATGAAAAAAAACCTTGAACAGATGGGGGATTGTCTCTTATGGCTGAGCAAAAAAGTGGTTTTCTGAGATGGAATCTACTCCTGGTGAGGATGCTGTGAAGATCATTGAAATGACAACAAAGGATTTAGAATATTACAAAAACTTAGTTGATAAAGCAGCAGCAGGTCTTGAGAGGATTAACTCGAAATTTGAAAGAAGTTTTAAACTAATGATGTATGGTGACTAACATAACATAATAAAATAATAAAATAAAATAAAATAATAAAATAAAATAAAATAAAATAAAATAAAATAAAAAAGAAAGAAGTTCTACTTCAGGTAAAATGCTATCAAACACCATCACCTGCCACAGAGAAATCATTAGTGAAAAGAAAAGTCAGTCGATATGCCAAACTTTACTTCTGTCTTATATTAAAAAATTGCCATTAGCCACCCCACCCTTCAGCAACCACCACCTTGATCAGTTAGCAGCCATCAACATCAAGGCAAGACCTTCTGCCAGTAAGAAGATTGTGACTCCTTAAAAGCTCAGATCATGTTTAGTATCTTTAAGCAATCAAATATTTTTTAATTAAAGTAGCTACATTTTTTAAATAATGTTATTACACACTTAATAGACTACATTATAATGTAGGGGAAACAAAACATTTAACTTGCTTTATTGTTACATTCACTTTATTACAGTGGTTTGGAATTGAATCCACAATATTTGATCTATGCCTATACAAAAAGAAATGAGATATCAATCATTCAGACTGGATGCATTGGTATATATATTATGAATATCTTATACTGAACAAGGTTCAAATAAAACCAATTCTATGAAGTTTAACTAAAACATGTTTATTTAAATCTACCATATGGAAATATTATATTTAAAAAGAACATTCCCTAGTTGGTATAAATACTAAAGACAGAATGACAGATTTTTACTTACTGTTATATTTGTTTTTCTGGGACTTTAGTTAAAAGTAATATTAAGTTGCATCTGCTATAAACAGATGCACATATAGCAGCACCAAAATGCTAACTCCAACATAAATGACAATATCCATATGTTCCTGGCATTATTTCTTTTGGCACTTGTATATTGTACATAATTATAAACTATGTGTAACACTGGAGAAAAATAAATTAACAATCTGGCCATGAAGATTCAAAGACCTTTTCAATTCTAAGTGGAACTTTTTAAATGTATTTTATTAGGATATAAGCATATGCATTATGAAATGATTACCTCACTAAATATTTTATAACTTTCCTGTAGATAGAGATTTTCATCAGATTTCTCATCAATATGGTAGTGACTAATATACTAAATCCTGTCCCCACTATAAACATTAAATTGGGATAGAAAGGGATTTTTTAATATATAGTAAAGTTAAAAATTAAGAAAGAGAAGCCCCAGGAACCAAAAGTGAGAAGTGAACAAAAAGTAAGAACAGAAAGAAGAAATTGAAACTGAATGACTTAAATAAGCAAGAGAATTGTGCACTTCATATTCTCTAAGACTCAGTTTCTAAAATTGGGTAGGGACCCTAATCAAGGATATCAACCTTGTGTGCACAAAGAAGCTATAACTGGTCTTTTTGATGAATCGAAGAATTAGAAAGTATTGACCCATCTCTAAATATACAACTGGAAAAATTCTGCCTCCTTGCTTGAGAATGCAACATGTAACATGCCCTCCATTTGAGCTGTGAATGATAAAAGAGCCATAATTGAAAAATGGAAACCCAGGCTTATATTTTACACAGGTATTTTCATACTGCCCTCCTGGTACTGAAATTCTGATATTAAAAAAAAATGACATAAAATAAGACCCTATACACAGGAAAATATAAATGAAATTCAAGTATAAAGAAAAACATTGAATGAAAATTATATTAGAACCCATGGCATCAAATCATGTACTGAAAACAATTTCCACAGAGAATGGTTTTACAATTAAGATATCACATTTTTAAGAGGTGAAGAAAATAGACAATTCTGGGAGAAAAAATTTCACAAAGAATATATTTTAAAATTAATAGAAAACATGGTTGGGATAGAACCAATAAAGTAAGAATAAGATAGTTTGGCAAAGGAAAAAAGCAAATGTGTAAAAAATATTAGAAAAAAAGTATTTCCCATTATTAAACACTTATTAGACATAGTCCATTAAGAGCTGAAGAGAGAATTCATAAATTAGAAATTTATTTGAGGAAATCACCCAAAGTATAGATAAAATTTTCAAGACAATAAAATTAAAGTTAAAAAACAAAGACAATAAAATTAAGATCTCCAACCAGTCTTTAGTGAAAATTCTAGAAGAGGTAAATTCAATGAAATAAAAGTAGATTAAGTTCAGAAGCACAGAGAGCCATTAACCTACAAAGATGAAATGTTTTTGTTTTTGTTTTTGTTTTTACCATCAATACTATGAGAGATGCACATGTAGCAGTACGGTAATGATAGAAATCGGAAAACAAAGCAACTATGTGCTCAAAGAGCTGACTTTCATACCTAGATTTGTTTTCTTAGTTAAATTTGTTTCAATATTGTGAAATAAAACATTTTTATAATATAAAATTAATAAATTCACTGCTCTCAGTCTAAGGCTGAAGGATTAGATTTACTAGAGGATGCAATTTGCGAAGAAAGAAAACAAAGACTTAAAGCAACTGTGTTAAAAATGGTTAATAAAAAAATTTGTAAGATATATTGCAATGTATGTAAAAACTAAAAAAACAAAAACGAAAACAAATCAAAACAAAACAAAAATACCTAATCTGAGAAATTTAAAAGTAGATAGAACTATTAGCAAATCATGGAAGATTGCAATGAGATCATTGTAAGTGGTAGCGGTATTGCAGTTTTTCCCACAATAAAAATAGAATCATATTCCTTGTATATATAAAGTCATTACAAAAATTTTCAAGCAACTCTGTATATTAAATTGAATAATGCTAAAAATCACTCAAAAGCTCACTATTCTGAGATAAATACATTTACATTTTCTTCACCATTCCTCATATTGTGCTTTGTATATATAGTCATACAAAATATACAAATAATGAATGTGTATTTATTCATATATATAATTTTATTACGTGCAAATTTCATTTTATTTACCATATCTTATTATCTGTTCACCTTTAATCTCTTCCTTACCCTGGCCCTCTCTATAAGTATGACACAACTTGATGTGTGTCCTTCTATAATTTCTTCCAGTATCATTTAATTAAACACAAATACACATGCATACACATATATGTATATGTATGCACACATATGTATATAAAGAGGTTTATTTTCATAAGTGCACGTATTAAAGGATTATATGTCATCTATTTATTAGCATCTTGAAATTCTCAATTTAGTCTTCATAGACTTCATACACTTTAGTTTGTGAAATAGGAATCCTTTTTCTAAATGGCTGAATAATACATTTAACTATTCCCCTATTACTAAACATTCAATTTACTTTCAGTTTGAGATTACTACAAAAAAACAGGTAAGTAAACAAATACTTTATACTAATGCTTTCATTTATATATGTTTTAATTTTATAGGACAGATTCCCAGATATGATATGATAGATTCCCAGATATGATATGATTATGTTGTATCTGGATCTAGATTATAATTTAATAAGTATATTTATATGTTAAAAATGATTGAACTGTATACTTTACACTAATTTTAAAAGTTTCGCAAAAATAGGGGCACCTGGGTGACACAGTTGGTTAAACATCTGACTCTTGGTTTCAGGTCAGGTCATGATCTCAGGGGTGGTGGGATTGAGACCTGCCTCAGGCTGTGTCCTCAGTGCGCAGTTGGCTTGAGATTCACTCTCCCTCTACCCCTCCCCCTCTCTAAAAATAAATTAATTAATTTAAAAAAGTTTCAAAAAAATAGTTTGTTTCTTCTCCAAAATTCCAAAGCCTACTTAAAAGCCAGGATTAATTGCTTTTACTTATGAGTTATTTTAAGAAATTCTGCATCACTCATGTGTGTATTGCCACAGAGGATGATATAGAAGAGAAAACAATGAATACCATGAATTTAATTCCAAAAATGATTCAGAAGAGACAGATTTTGAATGTGAAGGAGTCCTAAGAATGTCTGTACAAATTTATTTGCTCATATCTTCCTAGTTTTACAAACAATGTGTGATTTGTGATAAAACCCATGTGTATTCAATGACAAAACAATCTAAATAACTGTTAAATATCAGGTCCAAATGAAGAAATATATGCTAACATTTTGTCACAGGCATTGCACATATTTTCTCACAATTTATTTTTTTATTTGATTTTATTTGTGTATAGTTTGACTTACAAAATTAACGTAAACTTATATAACCAATGTCCTTATCTTTTTATTTAGAGATTTGAGTGGTGTGTGAGTGCATGTGTGTTTGTGTTTTTCCATTATTTTTGTTTTGTTTTAGGTATATAACCTATTCGGAATTTTGTGAAACCCATTTTTCTGTATACTATGAAATAGGTGATACTTTATATTCTTTCTGTGGTGCAAGCAGATTTGCTACCTACCATTTTCTCATATTCTAAAACGTTGAAGTAGAATTTTTGATATATTACATTCCCACATATACCGTTCTTTTTTTCTTTTGGGGAGTTTCTATTTTGATTTGAATATCTATGTTTCTTTTTGCACCAATATTATATACTGGGGATAGTGAAAATGTTATGTATTTTAATATACATGAGCCAAGTTCTCTTCCAATGTCCTTTTTAAAAACTAACTTTAAAAATGGTTTAACTTGATATGCACATTAAAAATAAAGAGGTAGACAATAAGAGAACTATTTATACTTAATCTAGTATGGGAGTTAAATGAAGAAAATATTACTAATCTAATTAAAGTCAAGAAAGGAGAAAATAAGAATCAAGAAAAATCAAAGAGCATAATAAATACACGGACCACAGAGTTCAAAGTCAGGAAATAATGGGAGAAATTGACTTAAGGGATAGATCTGAAAAAATTGAATATGCAAGTTATAAGTTTAACAGAGAACACAAAGGAATTGATGGAGGAGAGACAATACAATCTATATTTATCTGTTATCAATTGACCTATATGTCTGCCTTCTCTCTCTCTAGGATAGATTATATATATATATATATATATATATATATATATATATATATACCACTTCTTCTTTATCCATTCATCAGTCGATGGACATTTGGGCTCTTTCCATAATTTGGTTGTTGATGATAATGCTGCTATAAACATTGTGGTGCAAGTGCCCCTTTGAATCAGCATTTTTGTATCCTTTGGATAAATACTTAGTGCAATTCCTGGGCCACAGGGCAGTTCTATTTTTAACTTTTTGAGGAACCTCCATACTGCTTTCTGTAGTGGCTGCACTAGTTTGCCCTCCCAACAACAGTGTAGGAGGGTTCCCCTTTCTCTGTAACCAAACCAACATTTGTTGTTTCCTGACTTGTTAATTTTAGCCATTCTGACTGGTGTGAGGTGGTATCTCATTGGGGTTTTGATTTGTATTTCCCAGATCCCAAGTGATAAGCATTTTTTCATGTGTCTGTTAGCCATTTGTTTGTCTTCTTTGGAAAAATGTCTGTTCATGTCTTCTGTCCATTTCTTGATTGGATCATTTGTTCTTTGGGTGTTGAGTTTGATAAGTTCTTTATAGATTTTGGATACTAGCCCTTTATCTGATATGTCATTTGCAAATATCTTCTCCCATTCTGTCACTTTTCTTTTGGTTTTGTTGACTGTTTCGTTTGCTGTGCAAAACCTTTTTATCTCACTGAAGACAAGACGTCAAGGTAATCATGGCCTCCTAGAATGAGTTTGGAAGTTTCCCTTCCATTTCTATTTTTTGTTTTTTTTTTAATTTTTTTATTGTTATGTTAATCACCATATATTACATAATTTGTTTTGGTGTAGTGTTCCATGATTCATTGTTTGTTCATAACACCCAGTGCTCCATGCAGAATGTGCCATCTTTAATACCCATCACCAGGCTAACCCATCCCCCTACCCTCCTCCCCTCTAGAAACCTCAGTTTGTTGTTCAGAGTCCATCATCTCTCCTGGTTCGTCTCCCCCTCTGACTTACTCCCCTTCATTCTTCCTGTCCTGCGATCTTCTTCTTTTTCTTTTTTCTTAAAATATGTTGCGTTATTTGTTTCAGAAGTACAGATCTGTGATTCAACAGTCTTACACAATTCACAGCGCTCACCGTAGCACATATCCTCCCCAATGTCTATCACCCAGCCACCCCATCCCTCCCACCCCCGACCACTCCAGCAAACCTTAGTTTGTTCCTGAGATTAAGAATTCCTCCTATCAGTGAGGTCATATGATACATGTCTTTCTCTGATTGACTTATTTCACTCAGCATAACACCCTCCAGTTCCATCCACGTCGTTGCAAATGGCAAGATCTCATTCCTTTTGATGGCTGCATAATATTCCATTGTGTATATATACCACCTCTTCTTTATCCATTCATCTGTCGATGGACATCTTGGCTCTTTCCACAGTTTGGCTATTGTGGACATTGCTGCTATAAACATTGGGGTGCATGTACCCCTTCGGATCCCTACATTTGTATCTTCGGGGTAAATACCCAGTAGTGCAATTGCTGGATCGAATGGTAGCTCTAATTTCAACTGTTTGAGGAACCTCCATATTGTCTTCCAGAGTGGTTGCACCAGCTTGCATTCCCACCAACAGTGTAGGAGGGTTCCCCTTTCTCCCCATCCCCGCCAACATCTGTCGTTCCCTGACTTGTTAATTTTAGCCATTCTGACGGGTGTGAGGTGGTATCTCATTGAGGTTTTGATTTGGATTTCCCTGATGCCGAGCGATGTTGAGCACTTTTTCATGTGCCTGTGGGCCATTTGGATGTCTTCTTTGGAAAAATGTCTGTTCATGTCTTCTGCCCATTTCTTGATTGGATTATTTGTTCTTTGGGTGTTGAGTTTGATAAGTTCTTTATAGATTTTGGATACTAGCCCTTTATCTGATATGTCATTTGCAAATATTTTCTCCCATTCTGTCGGTTGTCTTTTGGTTTTGTGGACTGTTTCTTTTGCTGTGCAAAAGCTTTTTATCTTGATGAAATCCCAATAGTTCATTTTTGCCCTGGCTTCCTGTGCCTTTGGTGATGTTTCTAGGAAGAAGTTGCTGCGGCTGATGTCGAAGAGGTTGCTACCTGTGTTCTCCTTTAGGATTTGGATGGACTCCTGTCTCACGTTTAGGTCTTTCAACCATTTGGAGTCTATTTTTGTGTGTGGTGTAAGGAAATTGTCCAGTTTCATTCTTCTGCATGTGGCTGTCCAATTTTCCCAACACCATTTGTTGAAGAGACTGTCTTTTTTCCACTGGACATTCTTTCCTGCTTTGTCAAAGATAAGTTGACCATAGAGTTGAGGGTCCATTTCTGGGCTCTCGATTCTGTTCCATTGATCTATGTGTCTGTTTTTGTGCCAGTACCATACTGTCTTGATGATGACAGCTTTGTAATAGAGCTGGAAGTCTGGAATTGTGATGCCGCCAGCTTTGCTTTTCTTTTTCAATATTCCTCTGGCTATTCGGGGTCTCTTCTGGTTCCATACAAATTTTAGGATTATCTGTTCCATTTCTTTGAAAAAAGTGGATGGTATTTTGATGGGGATTGCATTGAATGTGTAGTTTGCTCTAGGTAGCATTGACATCTTCACAATGTTGGTTCTTCCAATCCATGAGCATGGAACGTTTTTCCATTTCTTTGTGTCTTCTTCAATTTCTTTCCTGAGTATTTTATATTTTCTGAGTACAGATCCTTTGCCTCTTTGGTTAAATTTATTCCTAGGTATCTTATGGTTTTGGGTGCAATTGTGAATGGGATCGACTCCTTGATTTGTCTCTCTTCTGTCTTGTTGTTGGTGTATAGGAATGCCACTGATTTCTGTGCATTGATTTTATAGCCTGCTACTTGACTGAATTCCTGTATGAGTTCTAGCAGTTTTGGGGTGGAGTCTTTTGGGTTTTCCACATAAAGTATCATATCATCTGCAAAGAGTGAGAGTTTGACTTCCTCTTTGCCGATTTGGATGCCTTTGATTTCTTTTTGTTGTCTGATTGCTGTGGCTAGGACTTCTAATACTATGTTGAATAGCGGTGGTGAGAGTGGACATCCCTGCCGCGTTTCTGACTTTAGGGGAAAAGCTCTCAGCTTTTCCCCGTTGAGAATGATATTCGCTGTAGGTTTTTCGTAGATGGCTTTTATGATATTGAGGTATGTACACTCTATCCCTATACTCTGAAGAGTTTTGATCAAGAAAGGATGCTGTTTTGGTCAAATGCTTTTTCTGCATCTATTGAGAGGATCATATGATTCTTGTTCTTTCTTTTGTTAATGTATTGTATCACGTTGATTGATTTGCGGTTGTTGAACCAGCCTTGCAGCCCGGGGATAAATCCCACTTGGTTGTGGTGAATAATCCTTTTAATGTACTGTTGGATCCTATTGGCTAGTATTTTGGTGAGAATTTTTGCATCCATGTTCATCAAGGATATTGGTCTGTAATTCTCCTTTTTGATGGAATCTTTGTCTGGTTTTGGGATCAGGGTAATGGTGGCCTCATAAAATGAATTTGGAAGTTTTCCTTCCATTTCTATTTTTTGGAACAGTTTCAGGAGAAAAGGTATTAATTCTTCTTTAAATGTCTGATAGACTTCCCCTGGGAGGCCATCTGGCCCTGGACTCTTGTTTGTTGGGAGATTTTTGATTCCTGAGTCAATTTATTTGCTGGTTATGGGTCTTTTCAAATTTTTTATTTCTTCCTATTTCAGTTTTAATAGTTTATGCATTTCTAAGAATTTATTTCTTCTAGATGGCCCAATTTGTTGGCATAGAGTTACTCATAATATTCTCTTATAATTGTTTATATTTCTGCACTGTTGGTTGTGATCTCTCCTCTTTCACTCATGATTTTATTTATTTGGGTCCTTTCTCTTATCTTGTTGATAAGTCTGGTTGGGGTTTTTCAATTTTGTTAGTTCTTTCAAAGAACCAACTTCTACTTTTGTTGATCTGTTCTGCTTTTTTTTTTTTAATTTCTGTCTCATTTATTTCTGCTCTAATCTTTATTATTTCCCTTCTTCTGCTGGTCTTAGGTTTTATTTGACAGTCTTTTTCCAACTCCTTTTGGTGTAAGGTGAGGTTATATATTTGAGAATTTTCTTGTTTCTTGAGGAAGGTGTATATTGCTATATACTTTCTTCTTATGACTGCCTTTGCTGCACCTGAAAGGTTTTGGACTACCATGTTTTCATTTTCACTTGCTTCCATGTATTTTTTTAATTTCTTCTTTAATTTCCTGGTTAACCCATTCATTCTTAAATAGGATGTTCTTTAACCTCCAGGTATTTGTGGTCCTTCTAATTTTTTTCTTGTAGTTGACTTCAAGTTTCATAGTGTGGTCTAAGATTATGCATGGTATGATCTCAATATTTTTGTATTGGTGTGGCCTGATTTGTGACCCAGTATGTGATCTGGAGAATGTTCCATGTGAACTCTAAAAGGATGTGTATTCTTCAGCTTTAGGATGAAATGCTATGAATATATCTGTTAATTTCATCTGGTCCAGTGTATTACAACATGTTTTTAGACCATGATAGTATAAACTTAGAAACTGTGAAATGTCTAATCACATCTTAGAATATATAACTATAAGATACTAAAACAGGTGTTGGAAGCATATGTACCTATATAAGAAAATGCATAAATACTTTTATAAATTATTAATTCCATGTCAAACTCTTAGGAGATATTTTCTATTGAATAATTTATTCCTCAAAACTTGAAATTCTCCAATAAAGTTAATTGAAAATAATGTCCAGAATATAGAAATTCAACTTATAAATATTTTCATGTATCTACTCAATAATACATGAAATTCAGAAAATCAAAATTTGATTTATTTCCTCTTTTTTCTCAAGGCACTATCACATTCCCAACATAAAGAACATCTCAAAAGAACAATATAGAACTTCTTCAATAACAATCACCTTTTTTCAACTTCACCATATGACTATCACCCTGAATTTCAACTCTTCTTTATCCACACTTGTGTTTTCTTCTGCTTGCTCTTGAGCCTGTCATTCTCTGTAGTTAGAATAGAAAGGGCCTTGAAATAAAGACAGAGGGATCTAAGTTCAATTATCAAACCTATCACTTAATTTTTTTTAACATTTGGAACAAGGATTCACTTATCTGATAATATTAATTTCTAATTTTAAAGAAGAGATCATTATAAATCTGCAAATGTTGTAAGAGAAATGAAATAATATGTGTAGTAAACTAGATGTTTTAAGGCATGCCAATTGTGTACAGATACACTTTTACTATTCTCTGGTTGGCAAAATTGCTTATTCCTAAAAGCCAAAATCAATTTTACTCCTTCTGTTGAGCATTCCCTGATGCCTTTCTTTGTCTCTCAGCATAGAATTGAAGATTTCTTTCCACATCATCCCGCTGTCCTTGTGTATTCATTTGCTCCTATACTTACTTCATTTTATTGCAGGTATTTGCTTAAACCTCTATGCTCCCCATCCATAATGGTGAGATCTGAAAGTATAAGCTTTGCACTTTGACAAACACTGGATATAGAATTGTAAGAGACAATTTTATCAGACAAGGAACTTTTATAGAGAGTGTAAGTAACTTTGTTTGTTGAGAATTAGAGAATTCTGAGTACTGTGAGGAAGGTGGCCTTCTAAGCATAATCATAAAGTACAATAAACCAAGGACACTGCTGCAGGCAAGCTGGGTAGGGCAAAAGTCCAAACAAGATAAAAAATATATATGCTCTGCCCCTAGTTGTCATGGTTATGGATGTTCCAATCATGTTTACTGATATTTAAAGATAAAACAAATCAAGACATTGGAAAAGATTTAATTACTTGACAAAAAATAAAAGACGCACATATAAACTTTTTATCATAAGGTTTATAACATCTTAACATTTATACTGAGTATTTTGTGTATTATAAAATATTGCTGTTGTCCCTACAAAGTGGAAAAGAGGAAAGTACTTGCTCTTTTTAAACTAATTTTACTCTAAAGGATATTTAGGCTTTCTTATTGAGGAGAGAGGCTGTTTTTTTTGCTTGTTTGTTTATTTTTTATTGTTGTTAGTTTTATTTTGTTAGAACTGTCTCTGAGCAGTTTGTTACCTTGAAGATAGCCTCAATTATATTCTAGCTTGTATTCCTAGTTCCATCTGTGGTGTTAGTGTTTAATAGGTATTTAATAAATGCCTATGAAAACTATGAATTAATGTATGAAAGAAAGAGGGAAAGAAGAATAGGAGAAGAAGAAATGCTATCAATGATGATGCTATTGATGTTGGTGATAATTAGAAGGAAGATAAGCTATAGAAAAAAGGACAAAAAGGCCAAGTTCACCAATATGATAGTTTGGTGATGAGAATCTAGATCTAGAGTGTTGGCTTTGGAGATTGAGCAAGAGAGATTACATCAGAAAGTATTTTTAAAGAAATTTCAACAAGTTACAGATAAATAAATGAAGGGAAAGAAGTTAAATTTCCACCTGACTCCTATGTTTCAAGTGTGGTGGATAGGATTATGTTTGTGCTGCTGATGACAATGGCTAAGATAAAACATGAAGTGAAGCTTGAAAGCAAAATAGTCATTTAATTTTATACTAGTTTCATTAAAAGTTGAAATTATGATAAAAATTTATGAGAAATGGCTTTTGTGTCACTTATTGCTATATTACACTGTATGACAAGCCATTAGGGATATAAATGCTTAAAAAAAACAAAACAGTTTTTCTCATGCTCAATTGTCTGTGGGGTCAGCAGCAACCGAGCTGATGTAGGCTGATCTCACCTGGATTTGGTCCAGCCATGGCAAGCCTGCTCCATATGTCTTTATTCCTCTGGGATCAGCAGGCCACCTGGAACAGATTTTTCTCATGAATATGATGCAAATATAAACAGGCAAGTGGAGACACGCAATGTTTCCCAGTTTCATAACTCATACAGTATCCCTTCCTCCCATTTTCCACTGGTCAAATCAAGTTGCTTAGCCAAACTCAAAACAGTGGGTGGGGAAATGCACTCTCATTAGAGGAACTGCAAAGCCATTTCACAAAGGTGAAGAATTACAATCTGCCAAGTTTTAAATACATGACTGGATCTTAAAAAACAACAAAAAATTAAATAAAAAGTTCCAATGTGAACTTTGAAATAAAAATAAAAGAGGTTAAAAAAATCAAGCCAGGGCGCCTGGGTGGCTCAGTTAGTTAAGCAACGGCCTTCGGCTCAGGTCATGATCCTGGAGTCCCAGGATCGAGTCCCACATTGGGCTCCCTGCTCAGCAGGGAGTCTGCTTCTCCCTCTAACCCTCTTCCCTCTCGTGCTCTCTGGCTCTCATTCTCTCTCTCTCAAATAAATAGATAAAATCTTTAAAAAAAGAAAAAAAAGTCAAGCCAGGGGCACCTGGGTGGCTCAGTCGTTAAGCATCTGCCTTCAGCTTGGCTCAGGTCATGATCCCAGGGTCCTGGGATCGGGCCCTGCATCAGGTTCCCTGCTCCACAGGAAGCCTGCTTCTTCCTCTCCCACTCCCCCTGCTTGTGTTCCCTCTCTCGCTGTGTCTCTCTCTGTCAAATAAATAAATAAAATCTTAAAAAAAAATGTCAAGCCAAACAAGCAGAGTTATTAATGCAAGTGATAATAAGGAAAGCCAGCAGTGGCTCAATTGGTTGAGCATCTGACTCATGATTTCAGCTGAGGTCATGATTTCATGCGTAGTGATATTGAGTCCCACTAGGATTCTATGCTTGGCAGGGAGTCGTTTGAGATTCTCTCCCTCTGCACCTCCTACCACTTGCTCTCTCTCTCTCAAATAAATATTTAAATCTTAAAAAAAAGCCAGTATATGACTGTTACCATCTTCATCATGAAAAACAACATATGATTTCACTCATATGTGAAATTTAAAAAACAAAACAAACAACCAGAGGGGAAAAAGAGAGAGCAGTAAATCGAGAAACAAACTCTTAACTTTAAAGAATAAACTGGTGGTTACCAGAGGGAAGGGATATGGGGGAAGGGGTGAAATAGGTGATGGTGATTAAAGAGTGCACTTGTTGTAATGAACACAGGGGGTTGTATGGAAGTGTTGAATCACTATAATGTACATCTGAAACTAATATTATACTGTAAGTTAACTAATTGGAATTTAAATAAAAAAACTTAAAATATGAAAAAAATAAGAAGAAGACAACCCAAATTAAAAAAAATGTGGTATGTACACACAGTGGAATATTACTCAGCCTTAAAAAGGAAGTAAATCCTATCACATGCTACAACTTGTGGACATTATGATAGATGAAATGAGCCAGTGGAAAAAAGGCAAATACTACATGATTCCACTTATAAGAAATCTAAAGTAGTCAAATTCAAAGAAACAGAAAGTAGAATGGTGGTTACTAGAGGTTGCAGGGAGAAGAGAAAGGGGAATTGTTTAATAGAATAGAATTTCTGATTTGCAACATGAAAAAGTTCTAAAGATCTGTTTCACAACAATGTGAATATACTTAACACTACTGAACTATACATTTAAAATGGCTAAGATGGGAAAAATAAAACAAAACAAAAAATACATCAGATAATGTAGGTTTTCTCCATCCCATTTACATACATGCTTCAGCATTGCTTCCCCATACCTTACAGGCATCTGGATTAGTTCAGTCTACTTTGGTTATACTTTCAGACTCTCTTGTAGGGCTGAATACTCTTCTCTATAACTTCAATTAGCCCTGGGTTCTGCCAAGGTTTTGCTCTGAATGAACCCTCTGCCAGAACCATATTTCTGCTGTCTGATTTTCTGTATTGCAGCTGCCAAGCTCTACTCTCTGGAATGGATTTGATTTTCTATGATTAAATTAGGTATTGTTTAAGTCATAAACAACATTTCTTAGATATTTCTCTTGTGCATCTCCCTATCTATATACTCCTTATTTCATAATCAGGCCCAGAGATGGACATCAGTACCCAAGGTACAATTCAGATTCTACAGCGTTTATTGTAGCTCTCCCAGGATATATTGCTTCATAGGCCATTTCATTTGTGTACCTAACCCTCCTAAGAATGACAGACTTAGGCCCACTTCCCCTTAACTACTGCTGTGGCTGCATGCCAATTAACTTGACAGTAACTTGCCCCAGGTGCACTGTGTTTCTGTTGCAATCTGGTGCCATGCTTCTCTGCCATGATGTAATAGGATGTTTGAAGGAAACCGTTTAGCCATTATGATGCAGGTACAAAACCTAAAGCGCAAAGTATTTGGCACTCTGGGGATAAGGAAGGAAGAAAAAAGATTAACCTAATATCTATTTTGTTCCAGGGGAAAATTGTTAGGTGGTAGTTTACTTCTTCTCAGTACTCGTAATAGGAATAACTCTCACCTTAAATATTCTTGTAATTTTACTGGTAAGGACAATGAGGCTTACAGGGACTTACTGGTGAGAATTTGCCTCCCAGTGCAATCATCTTGAAACTTCTTTGGGGTATTTCAATACTGTTTTATAGAACATCCTTTGGGCTTCAAGAAAGTTCAGATTTCTTTTTTTTTTTTTCTTTTTTTTGGTGCCATCTAACAGGAAAATTTCGACTGTCTGATCTCTGGAGAAAAAATGAAGGTGTAGTTCACTTTAAAAGGAGATGTAGGGGGCGCCTGGGTGGCTCAGTCGTTAAGCGTCTGCCTTCGGCTCAGGTCATGATCCCAGGGTCCTGGGATCGAGCCCCGCATCTGGCTCCCTGCTCTGCGGGAAGCCTGCTTCTCCCTCTGCCACTCCCCCTGCTTGTGTTCCCTCTCTCACTGTGTCTCTCTCTGTCAAATAAATAAAATCTTTAAAAAAAAAGATGTATTTCTGAATATATAAATAATAGATTTTCCTTTGCATTTTAATTTTGTATCATAGAATAAAGTACAGGGGAGTTTACCATCTGAAAAACACTTATGATAGATATTTTTGTAAACTGAAAGATTTCCTTAAATTCAATATTTACTATAGTTGCCAATTCTCATATAACATTACTTATGTCAAGTGCTATCTCTGTTATACCTCTACTCTTCCTTTTATAACCTTAGAATGAAATTTCACATTTGAAAACATGATTTGTAAAAATGGTATATTAATATAAAATAATAAATAATTATAAATATATAAATAAATAAAATAAAAAAAACTTTTTTAAGTTTTAATTTTAATTCTAGTTAATGTACTAGTGCTGTATTAGGTTCAGGTTTACAATATAGTAATCCAACAGTGCCATACATCGCCCCATGCTCATCACAACTGCGCTCCTTAATTTCCACCACCTATTTAACCCATCCTCTCCTCTGGTAACCATTAGATTGTTCTCTATAATTCAAAGTCTGTTTCTTGCTTTGACTCTCTCATATTTTTCCTTTATTTGTTTCTTAAAATACACATGAGTGAAATCATATGGTATTTGTTTTTCTCTGACTTATTTCACCTAACATTATACTCTCTAGTTCCATCCGTGTCCTTGCAAATAGCAACATTTCATTTTTTATGGCTGAGTAATATTCATATATATATATATATATATATACACACACACATACACACATATACATACACATATATATATATATATATTACATTTTTCCACTCATCAGTTGATGGACATTAGGCTGCTTCCATATCTTGGCTATTAAATAATACTGTTATAAACAACAGGGTGCATGTATCCCTTTGAATTAATGTTTTTGCATTCTTTGGGTAAATACCCAGTAGTGTGATTGCTGGATCATAAGGTAGTTCTATTTTTAATTTTTTGAGGAACCTCCACAGTTTCTCAGAGTGGCGGCACCAGTTTGCATTCCCATAGGCACAAAAGGGTTCCCCTTTCTCCACATTGTCACCAATACCTGTTGTTTCTTGTGTTTCTGATTTTAGCCATTCTGACACATGTGAGGTGATATGGTAATTTTAATTTGCATTTCCCTGACAATAAGTGATGATGAACATCTTTTCATGTGCCTATTGGCCATCTGGATGTCTTCTTTGGAGAAATATCTGTTCATGTTTTATGTCCCTTTTAAATTTGGTTATTTATTTCTTCCTTGTTGAGTTTTCTAAGTTCTCTATATATTTTGGATACTAACCCTTTATTGGATATGTCACTTACAAATATCTTCGCCAATTCCATAGATTACCTTTCACTTTTGATGATTGTTTCCTTTGCTATGCAGAAGCTTTTTATTTTGACATAGTCCTAAGAGTTTATTCTTGCTATTGGTTCCCTTGCCTCAGGAGACATATCTAGAAAAAGTTGCTATAGCCAATGCCATAGAAATTACTTCTTGTCTTCTCTAGAATTTTAATGGTTTCCTTTCTCACATTTGGGCCTTTAACCTATTTTGAATGTATTTTTGTGTATGGTGTAATAAGTGGTCCAGTTTCATTCTTTTGCATGTTCTCCACTTTTCCCAAAACCATTTGTTGAAGACACTTTTTTCCATTAGATATTCTTTCCTGTTTTGTCAAAGATTAATTAACCTTATAGTTACGGATTTATTTCTGGGTTCTCTATCCTGTTACATCGATCTGTGTGTCTGTTTTTGTGCCAGGACCATACTGTTTTGTTTGCTACAACTTTGTAATATAACGTGAAGACAGATTGTGGTGTCTCCAGCTTTGCTTTTCTTTTTCAAAATTGCTTTGGCTATTCAGGGTCTTTTGTGGTTCCATACAAATTTTAGAATGGTTTGTTGTAGTTCTATGAACAATGCTATTGGCATTTTGAAAGGGATTGCATTAAATGTGTAGATTGCTTAGGGAGTATAACTACTTTAACAATATTTCTTCTTCCAATCCATGAGCATGAAATGTCTTTCCATTCTTTGTGTCATCTTCAATTTCTTGCATCTGTGTTTTATAGTTTTCAGAGTACAGGTCTTTCACCTCTTCGATTAGGTTTATTCCTAGGTATTTTGTTGTTTTTTGTTCACTTGGAAATGGGATTGTTTTCTTTATTTCTCTTTCTGCTGCTCCACTATTGGTGTATAGAAATGCAACATATTTCTGTACATTGATTTTGCATCTTATGACTCTACTGAATTCATTTATCAGTTCTAGTAGTTTTTTGGTGAGTTTTCTATATAGAATATCATATCATTTGGAAACTGAGAGTTTTACTTCCTGCTTACCAATTTTGGATATCTTTTGTTTCTTTTTATTATCTGATTGCTGTGGTGAGGACTTCCAGTACTATGTTGAATAAAAGTGAGAGTGGACATCCTTGTCTTATTCCTGACCTTAGGAGGAATCTCAGTTTTTTCCCCATTAAGGATGATGTTAGCTGTGGGTATTTCAAGGATGGCCTTTATTATATTGAGGTATGTTCCCTCTAACCTATTTGTTGAGAGTTTTTATTATAAATTCATCTTGTACTATGTCAAATGCATTACTGCATCTATTGAAAGGATTATATGGTTTTTATCCTTTCTCTTGTTGATGTGATCCATCAGGATGATTGATTTATGACTCTTAAACCACCTTGCAGTCCAGGAATAAATCCCAATTGATCATGGTGAATGGTGCTTTTAATGTACTGTTGGTTTCAGTTTACTAGCATTTTATTGAGAATTTTTTGCACCTGTGTTCATCAGGAGTATTGGCCTATAGTTCTATCTCTCTCTCTCTCTCTCTCTCTCTCTCTCTCTCGTGTGTGTGTGTGTGTGTGTGTGTGTGTGTGTGTGTGTGTGTGTGTCTGATGTTTTTATCTGGTTTTGGTATCAGGGTAGTGTTGGCCTCCTAGAATAAATTTGGAAATTTTCCTTCCTTTTCTATTTTTTTGGAATAGTTTGAGAAGAATAGGTATTAACTCTTCTGTAAGTGTTTGGCAGAATTTGACTGTAAAGCCATTTGGCCCTGCATTTTTGTTTGCTGGGGGGTGTTTGATTACTGATTCAATGTCTTTGCAGGTTATCCATCTGTTCAAGTTTTCTATTTCTTCCTGTTCCAGTTTTGGTAGTTTATACGTTTCTAAGAGATTATCTATTTCTCCAGGTTGTCCAATTTGTTGACATAGTTTTTCCTAATATTCTCTTATAATTATTTGTGTTTTTGTGGTGTTGGTTGTTATTTCTCCTCTCTCATTGATGATTTTATCTACTTTAGAACTTCCTTTTTTTTCTTGATAAGTTTAGCTAGAAGTTTATCATTTTTATTGATGTTTTCAAAGAACCAGCTCCTAGATTCATTGATCTGTTCTATTGTTTTTGTTTGTTTGTTTATTTTGGTTTTTATATAATTTATTTCTTTTCTAATCTTTATTATTTATTTTTTTCTTCTGGTTTTAGGTTTTGTTTCTTGTTCTTTTTCTAGATCATTTAAAGGGTGCAAGGTTAAGCTGCTTGAGAGTTTTCCTGTATCTTGAGGCAGGCCTGTATTGCTATAAAATTAGAACCACTTTTGTTGCACCCCAGATGTTTTGGAGCATTGTGTTTTCATTTACATATTTTTCCATGTACTTTTTTTAAAATTTTATTTTTAGTTTATTGTTTTAATTTAAATTCAATTAATTAACATATAGTATGTTATTATTTTCAGAGGTAGAGTTCAATGATTCGTCAGTTGTATATAACACCCAATGCTCATTACATCGCATGCCTTCCTTAATCCCATCAATCACTTACCAAATCCCCTTCATGTCCCTGCTCTTCAGCAACCCTCAGTTTCTTATGATTGAGAGTCTCTTATGGTTTGCCTCCCTCTCTGATTTTGTCTTGTTTTATTTTTCCCGCCCCTTCTCTTGCCCCTCTGTCTTGTTTCTTAAATTCCACATAAGAGTGAAATCATATGATAATTGTCTTTCTCTGATTGACTTATTTTGCTCAGCATAATACCCTCCAGTTCCATCCACATCAATGTAAATGGTAAGTATTCATCCTTTCTGATGGCTGAGTAATGTCCCATTATATATATATATATATATATATATATATATATATATATATATATATATATATACACACACCATGTATTCTTTATCTATTCATCTGTCACTGGACATCTGGGCTCTTTCCATAGTTTAGCTATTGTAGACACTGCTGCTATAAACATTGGGGTGCAGGTCCCCCTTCGGATCACTACATTTGTATCTTTGGGGTAAATACCCAGTTGTACAATTGCTGAGTCATAGAGTAGCTCTATCTTCAAATTTTGGAGGAACCTCCATACTGTTATCCAGAGTGGCTGTATCAACTTGCATTCCCACCAAGAGTGTAAGAGGGTTCCCTGTTCTCTGCATCTTGGCCAACATTTGTTTCCTGACTTGTTAATTTCAGCCATTCTGAAAAGGTGTTATCTCACTGTAGTTTTAATTTGTATTTCTCTAATGCTAAGTGTTGTTGAATATTTTTTCATGTGTCTATTGGCTGTTTGTATCTCTTCTTTGGACAAATATCTGTACATGTCTTCTGCCCATTTCTTGATTAGATTAATTGTTTTTGGGTGTTGAGTTCGAGAAATTCTTCATAGATTTTGGATACTAGTTTTTTATCTGATAAGGTATTTGTAAATATCTTCTCCCATTCCACTGGGTGTTTTTTGGTTTTGTTGACTGTTTCCATTGCTGTGCAAAAATTTTTTATCTTGATGACATTCCAATAGTTCATTTTTGCCTTTGTTCCCTTTGCCTTTGCTAAAGCAGGTTTAGCAAGATGTTGCTGTAGCTGAGGTCACAGAGGTTGTTGCTTGTGTTCTCCTCTAGGATTTTGATGGATTCCCATCTCACATTTAGTCTTTCATCCATTTTGAATCTACTTTTGTGTATGGTGTAAGAAGATGGTCCACTTTTATTCTTCTGCATGTGGTAGTCCAATTTTCCCAACACCATTTGTTGAAGAGACCTTTTTTTTTTTTGTCATTGGGTGTTCTTTTCTTCTTTGTTGAAGATTATTTGAATGTAGAGTTGAGGGTCCATTTCTGGGTTCTCCTGTTCCACTGATCTATGTGTCTGTTTTGTGCCAGTACCATACTGTTCTGAAAAGTACAGCTTTGTAATACAGCTTGAAGTCCAGAATTGTGATGCCGTCAGCTTTGGCTTTCTTTGTCAACATTCCTTTGGCTACTTGGGGTCTTTTCTGGTTCCATACAAATTTTAGGATTATTTGTTCCAGCTTTGAGAAAAAAGTTGATGGTATTTTGATAGGGATTGAATTGAATGTATAGATTGCTATAGGTAGTATAGACATTTTAACAATATTTGTTCTTCTAATCCATGAGCATGGAGCATTTTTCTATTTATTTGTGTCTTCCTCAATTTCTTTCATGAGCATTTTATGGTTTTCAGCATACATATCTTGTACCCCTTTGGCTAGGTTTATTCCTAGGTATCTTATGGCTTTTTGTGCAATTGTAAATGGGATTGATTCCTTAATTTCTCTTTCTTGTGTCTCATTGTTAGTGTATAGAAATGCAACTGATTTCTGTGTATTGATTTTATATTTTGCCATGTTGCTGAATTCCTGTATGATTTCTAGCAATTTTGGAGTAGAGTATTCTGGGTTTCCCACATAGGGTATCATGTCATCTATGAAGAGTGAGAGTTTAACTTCTTTGCCAATTCAGATGCCTTTTATTTTTTTTTATTGTCTGATTGTTGAAACTAGGACTTTTAGTACTATGTTGAACAACAGTGGTGAGAGTGGCCATCCCTGTCCTGTTCCTGACCTTAGAGGAAAAGCTCTCAGTTTTCCCCCATTGACAATGATATTCACTGTGGGCTTTTTATATATGGCTTTTATGATATTGAGGTGTGTTCCCTCTATCCTTACACTGTGAAGAGTTTTAATCAAGAAAGGATGCTGTAGTTTGTCAAATGCTTTTTCTGCATCTATTACGAGGATCATATGGTTCTTGGCTTTTCTTTTATTAATGTAATCTATCACACTGATTGCTTTGCAGATGTTGAACCATCCTTGCAGCCCAGGAACAAATCCCACTTGGTGGTGGTGAATAATCCTTTAATGTACTGTTGGATCCTATTGGTTAGTATCATGGTGAGAATTTTTGCATCCATGTTCATCAGGGATATTGGTCTGTAATTCTCCTTTTTGGTGGGGTCTTTGTTTTAGGGATCAAGGTAATGTTGTCATCATAGGAAGAGTTCGAAAATTTTCCTTCTGATTCTATTTTTGAAATAGTTTCAGAAGAATAGGTATTAAGTCTTCTTTAAATGTTTGGTAGAATTCCCCTGGGAAGCCATCCATCCCTAGACTCCTGTTTGTTGTGAGATTTTTTATTACTGCTTCAATTTCCTTGTTGGTTATGGGTCTGTTCAGGTTTTCTATTTCTTCTTGTTTCATTTTTGGTAGTTTATGTGTTTCTAGGAATGCATCCATTTCTTCCAGATTGCCTAATTTGTTGGCATATCGTTTCTCATAATATGTTCTTATAATTGTTTGTATATCTTCGGTGTTGGTTGCAATCTCTCCTCTTTCATTCATGATTTTATATATTTGGGTCTTTTTTATTTTTTATAAATCTGACCAGGGTTTATTGATCTTATTAATTCTTTTTTTTAAAGATTTTATTTATTTATTTGAGAGAGAGAGAGAGAGTGCACATGAGGGGGGTGTTCAGAGGGAGAAGCAGACTCCCTGCTGAGCAGGGAGCCTGATGCAGGACTTGATCCAGGGACTCCAGGATCATGACCTGAGCCAAAGGCAGTCACTTAACCAACTGAGCCACCCAGACACCCAGATCTTATTAATTCTTTCAAAGAACAAGACCCTAGGTTCGTTGATCTGTTCTACTGTTCTTTAGGTTTCTATTTCATTGATTTCTACTCTAATCCTTATTAATTCTCTTTTCCTGCTGGATTTAGGCTTTATTTGTTGTTCTTTCTCCAGCTCCTTCAAGTATAATGTTAGGTTGTGTATTTGAGGCCTGTTTTTTTTCTTTTTTTCTTAAGAAAGCCTTGTATTGCCTTATACTTCCCTCTTAGGACTGCCTTTGCTGCACCCCAATGGTTTTGAATAGTTTTGTTTTCATTTTCATTTGTTTCCATTATTTTTTTAAATTCTTCTTTAATTTCCTGGTTGACCCATTCATTCTTTAGTAGGATGCTCTTTAGCCTCTTTATCTTTGAGTTTTTTTCCAAATTCTCTCTAGTGATTGAGTTCTAGTTTCAAAGCATTGTTGTTTGAAAACATGCAGGAATGATCCCAACTTTTGGCACTGGATGAGACCTGATTTGTGACCCAGTATGTGATCTGTTTTGGAGAATGTTCCATGTGCACTCTGGAAGAATGTGTATGCTGTTGCCTTAGGATGGAATGCTCTGAAGATATCTGTGAAGTCCCTCTGGTTCATTGTGTCATTCAAAGCCTTGTTTCCTTGTTGATCTTCTGCCTTGCACTTGAATGCCTGATTCCTTTCCCAGATTAGGGAAGTTCTCAGCTATAATTTGCCCCAATATACCTTCTGTGCCCCCTCTTTCTTCTTCTTCTGGGACCCCAAATACTCTAATATTGTTTTGCTTTATGGTATCACTCGTCTCTTGAATCATCCCCCGCCTGTGATTCAGTGGTTGTTTATCTCTCTTTTTCTGTTTCTTTATTCTCTATCCTTTTGTCTTCTATATCACTAATTCTCTCTTCTGCCTTATTTATCCTAGCAGTTAGAACTGCCATTTTTGATTGCATCTCATTAAATGCCTTTTTGATTTTGACCTGATTCTTTTTTTTCTCCAGAACAGGATTCTCTAGTGTCTTCTATGCTTTTTTCACGTCCAGCTAGTATCTTTATAATTATTATTCTGAAGTCTAGTTCTGAAATCTTACTTATATCCATACTGATTAGGTCCCTGGTAGTCAGTACTGCCTCTTGTTCTCTTTTTTGGGGTGAGTTTTTCTGTCTTGCTCTCCAGAAAAGACTAGGTGAATGAAAGAACAAAATGCTAAAATAACAACAGCCACCCCCAGAGAAATTTAGACTAAATAGATCAGACGAGACCAGAAACTGAAAAGGAAAAAAAAAAAAGAGAGAGAGAGAGAGAGAGAATATAATCAGACAGGTGAACAAAACAGAGCAATACACTAGATCCTGGGTGTATTTTGTCTGTTTTTTAGAGAAATTAAATCCCAAAATTGTAAAGAAAGAAAAACACACACACACACACACACACACACACACACACAAAAGTAAAATCACGTACAATGAAACTGTAAAAATGAAAATTAAAGAAAAGACTTAAAAAAAGAGCTGATAAAATAAATTATTTAAGAAGAAAAATAATTAAAATTGAAAGACTAGAGAATCATGAGAAAAACCACGAATTCTTTATACTATTTTCCTCTAGCACTGGAGTTTTGCAGTTTTGTGTGATCAATAACTTGGTATTAGCTGGATGTTCTTGCTGATGTTTTGGCAGGAGTGCCTGTTGCACTGATTGTCAGGTGTCTTTCCCTGGGTGGAATTGCACCCCTTGCTAGGGGGCCAGGTTCAATGTAAGCAGTTCAGTATTGCTTTATGTGGCTTTTGTTCCCTGAAAACTTTCTGCATCACTTTAGAGGATGAAAATGAAAATGGTGGCCTCACGATCTCCAGCCATGGAGCTGAAAAATTGCACCCCCCACTCTTCAGTGTGTTCTCAGAGAAAATCAGTCAGTCACTTTTGTCTCCCTCGTTTCCTTCCATACTCTGTGTTTACCCAGCTTGCAACTGAGCATTTTTATCTCAGGCACGGGACTCCATTTCAAGTCCAAACCTTACAGACTCCTACGGTGTGCACCCTCACCACTCCTCCCAGGGGTCTCGCTGGGGTTCTGCCTTTTGCTGGGCTCCTGCGCAGACAGTGGTAGCCCATTCCAGCCACACTTCATGATTTATGGCAACACTGAGCAAAAAGACCACTCCTGAGCTCACTGATTGCAGCCAGCTTCCCCACTCCATCGCTTGGGAGCTCTGCTGTACTCAGGCACCCCCATTCTGAGACCTAGGAGATCCTGAGGGCACACTGTCCCACCCAGGATTCCACACCACTTTGCCGCCTAAGCACCTTTCAGGCAGGGACTTCCCTCACAGAAGCCAACTTCTAAAAATTCTGAATTTGCACTCCACTGCTATATCATTTTCCAGTAGCTGACTTATGGAGGCTCCCTCCCTCTGCAGTTTATTTTGCAACATATGGCCTCAGATTCACTTCTCTGTACTTCCTACCTTGCAAAAAGTGGTCTCTTTTTTATTTGTAGAATTGTAGCAATTTTTTTCTTAGATCTCCAGTTGAGTTCACAGGTGTTCAGAATGATTTGGTAGCTATCTATCTGAATTCCATGGACGAGACAAAACTAGCGTCCCCTACTCCTCTACCATCTTCCTCCCTCCTCTCCCTATGTACTTTTTTAGTTCTTCTTTGATTTCTTGGTTGGCCCATTCATTGTTTAGTAGCATGTTATTTAACTTCCATGTATTTGTGCTCTTTCCAGATTTTTTTTTCTTTTTGTTGACTTCTATTTTCATAGAGTGGTGGTCAGAAAATATGCATGGTATGAGTTCAATCTTCTTGACTTTGTTAAGGTTTGTTTTGTGGGCAAATATGTGATCTATTCTGGAGAATGTTCTCTGTGCACTTGAAAAGAATGTGTATTCTGCATGTTTAGGATGGAATGTTCTGAACATATCTGTTAAATCCCTTTGGTCCATCGTATCATTCAAAGCTACTGTGTCCTTGTTGATTTTCTGTTTGGATGATCTGTGCATTGATGTAAGTGGGGTGTTAAAGTACCCTACTATTATTGTATTGTTATTAATTAGTCCCTTTATGTTTGTTATTGACTTTTATATATTTAGGTGAGCCTATATTTGGTGCATAGGTATTTATAATTATTGTATCTTCTTGTTCAATTGTTCCCTTTATGATTATATACTACCTTTCTTTGTATATTGTTATATTCTTTGTTTAAAAGTCTATTTTGTCTGACATAAGTATTGCTACTCCAGCCTTGTTTTGACATCCATTTATGGAATAGATGTTAATCCACCCCCTAACTTTCATCTGTAGGTGTCTTTAGTTCTAAAATGAGTCTCTTGTAGGCAGCATATAGATAGGTCTTATTTTTTATCCATTCTGCCACCCTATATCTTTTTATTAGAGCACCTAGTCCATTTACATTCAAAGTAACTATTGATAGATATGTATTTATTTTCATTTTATTACTTGTTTTGTGGTTGTTTCTGAAGATTTTCTCTGATCCTTCTTGTATTCTTCTCTCTCTCTCTCTTATTTATTTACTTATTTTTTTTGCTGATTTTCTTTAGTGATATATTTGGGCTTTTTCCTCTTTATTCTTTGCATATTTATTAACAGTTTTTGCTATATGGTTACCATTATATTTCTATATAACCTCTTCTGCATAGAGCTGTCTGTGTTAAGTTGATGGTCATTTTTTGTTGTTTTTATTGTTTTGCTTTTTTTTTGTTTTTGTATTTTTTTAAAGATTTTATTTATTATTTGAGAAAGAGAGAGAACACAAGCAGAGGGAGGAGCAGAGGGAGAGAGAGAGAAGCAGACTCTCTGGTGAGCAGGGAGCCTGATGTGGGGCTTGATCCCAGGACCCTGAGATCATGACCTGAGCCAAAGACAGATACTTAACCAAGTGAACCACCCAGGCACCTCCATTTTTTGTTTGTTTTTTTGATGGTTGTTTAAGTTTGAACCCATTCTCTTATTCCTTTCTTCCCATGATTTAGGTGTACATTACTATTTTATATCCTTTGTTGTTGAGTTCCTTGACTGATTTTTTTTCAGAAATATTCATTTTTACTGTTTTTTTGTTTCCTACCCCAATACTCTCACTTTGCACTCAAAGTACAAGGTCTCTCCCTTGCACTCAAAGAGTCCCCTTTAATATTTCTTGCAGGGTTGGTTTAGTTGCCACAAACTCCTTTAGTTTTTGTTTTCTGGGAAACTATCTATTCTGAATGATAGCCTTGCTCGATAGTATATTCTTGGCTGCAGATTTTTCCCTTTCAACACATTGAATATATCATGACATGCCCTTCTGGTTTGCCAAGTTTCTGTTGAAAAATCTCCTGTTAGCCTTATGGGTTTTCCCTTGTAAGTTAAGGACTTCTTTTGTCTTGCTGCTTTTAAGATATTTTTCTTTATCACTATATTTTTCAAATTTAATTGCAATATATCTTGTTGTCAGTTTGCTTTTCTTGATTCTGTTGGGGCTTCTCTGTTCCTCTTGCATCTGGATATCTGTTTCCTCCCCCAGATTAGGAAAGTTTTCAGCTATTATTACCTATTATTTCTTCAAATACATTTCTTATGCCCCCCTTCCCTCTCTTCTTCCAGGACTCCTATAATACAAATGTTATTACTTTTGATGGAGTTTCTGAATTCCCTTTCTATTCTCATTTTGCACAATTCTTTATTTTTTCTCATTTTCAGCTTGATTACCTTCCATTTCTCTATCTTCCTGATCACTAATTCCTTTCTCTGCTTCTTCCATCCTAGTATTCATTACATCATGTGTGTTTCTCGTTTCATTTATTTTATCCTTTTTCTCTACTATATTATTCCTTATCTCTGTGATAAGGGCCACACTCCTGTCTTCCACTCTTTTCTCAAGTGTGGCTACAGCTGTGGACCTGGCAGCTGGGTGTGGCATGTGACTGTGGCCAGGGTGCACAACTTGGCATGGTGTGTGATTGTACCTGTGGGTACCTGGCTGGGTGTGGCATGCATTGGAACCTGGGAGCATAGGACTCGGCACCTTGCATTGGCAGCTGGGGGCATGCAGCTGGCCAAGGTGCAAGGGTGGCTGGGGATGCACAGCTAAGTGGGTATAGCAGATGTGCTTGGTGTTTGGTGGCATCTGTGCGCCCAGCATCTGGATGGCATTGTCCTTGGGCTTTAAGAAAATTTGCTCTGAATCCAGGGCCAAGGGCAGCAGGCTTGGAGTTGGTGAGTCCACAAGAACCCGTGGGCATGGTACACAGCTAGGAGATTATTTAAAGGTGTCTGTGCAGCTCCATCTCCTGCAGGTGTCTCTGTGCTCATGGTGGTGGGTGGGAGAGGGAAATGGCAACTGCCAGCTACCTTGTTTTTGGAGAAGTCTCCCAACATGCTCAGAAATCAGTATGAAGAACAGATGTCTCCTGTTTGTCTCCAACACTGTATAAACTGCTATTTTTATGCTTCTTCTCCATGGAGGCTGCTGTCTCTTTAAGGGTGGAAACTTAGCTATCACTGGCCCTCCCAGCTCACCCAATGCTGAATCACCTACCTCTAAAGCTCCAGGTTCCAGTCCCCACTGGTTTTACAAACTCACAAAATTCAGCCACTCTGGTTTTTGAAGCCAAATAATATGGGGATTAGTCTTCTCCATGTGAATTTCCTAATGTGAGGGTCTGTTTTTCTGTTCTCTCTGTGCACAGCTCCCTCCTTCCTGTGGGCAGTCTCTCTCTGCCTTTCTGACCTTCCTAACCTTTCAGATGCAGCTTCTTCTCTATATTTAGTTGTGGAGTTTGTTCTAACAGTCTTTAGATCCCTTTCTGGTTTATTGGCTTCAGTGGGATAATATCTAATTGTAAATATGGGAAAGGTGAGCTCAGCATCCTCCTATTCTGTCATCTTTCAAAATTCCTTTCAAATTAAATCTATGTCTTCTAAGTGGTATGTTTAGAGTATTGTTATAATGCTTTCTTAATATAAATGTACTTTATAAGAGTTTATTAAGTCAGTAATAAATATTAGTATGTAATAGACTTTTATATACTTTGGAGAAAAATGCTCATGAAATTGCTCATGCAAAGGTAATTGTTAATTCTCAGATTCATGAAATACAGAATATCAAACTCAAATATCTCATAAAATATATTTATATTAAATTTCTAAAGCAATATTTAAATTTCTGGTACTATGGAGAGAGAAAAATCATGTCTAGATCAGAGAAATACTCCAAATCGATATAGCATCTCATTCTCTGCCCGAAACTTTTTGCATGGATGTGATAAAGAAGATGTTAAACTTTGAGATCACTTATTCCTCTTTTACCTATAATAATTAAGAGATATTGAACCTAATATTTACATACCTCCTCTCTATAGCAGAACAATTAAACTAAATCTCAAAGGAAATTTAATGTAAGGAAGATAATAATTTTCCTTTTCCTTTGTTATTTTGTCAGAAAATCATGACTAGCTTCTGGGCATAACAAAAGTTATGTGAGCATCATTATGTAACACCTGTGATTGGTGCAGAATGGAAAAGGTTTAAGAGCCATAACTAAGTATATAACTGAAAAGTTTCTCTACAATGTTAAATGCACTGCTCAATCCCCTAAAGTAAAGTAAGTGGCCTACAGCGAGGTCTGAAGAAAGCTCTGAAAAATAACTGCATGAAAGCTGGCACAAAGGTATTCAGTTCTGAACCTGCTTTGCTTCAAAATATTAAGCCTATAGTTGCTTGCAGCTTTTACTTCTGAGGTATATTTAGATTACTCTGCTGAACAGTTGTACTTTCTCAGCTTGATTGACATTCTGGAAAATATTGATCCGACAGTTCAGTGAACTTACATTCTATTAAATAAGTGTTCATCTCATAACATTAGGCTCACTCAGTCCAAATTTCAAAGACCTGCATTTTTTTAAAGACTTCTATTTATCTTAAAATGAAACTCCTCTCATAATTCAAATTCAGAATTCCAAATGTAGTCTGATAATTTTTGCCTATTTATAATTAATTTGGAATAGATATCTGACAAACTCAAACAAATAAGTAAACAAAGGAACAAAATCCACAAATAAAATTCTCTGGGATAGACATGCTTTTGTAATTAGTGAGCAGTGCCAAAATTCCCTGAAAAAGAACTTCTTCCAATGGGTATTTCTTCTATGGGAGAGAGATATTACATAAGGCAGTATTCCCCATGTCCCTCCCTCCTAGATCCAATTCTCCTGCTCCAGAAGAATCTATTTGCTCTCAAGGCCCGGAACTTTACTGCTGGCTACCTTGAACTTTCCTTAATTCCCCAGAATGGGATTTGCTATTCCAGGAATCCATATCTTACATCTTCTTTGTTTTCTGCTCTCCTGCATTCTCAAATAATTTCCAATAAAAAGGTTTACTGAAGAATTAAAGTGTTTCTGAATCATTGCCTTTCTAAAAATATCTTTATTCTACCATTTTATTGATTGATTATCTGGTTTTAGGATTATGGCTTGAAATTATCTTTGAGTTTTAGTTCTGAGTTACTTAGTGCTTCATGAGGACAAAGTGGCTTCTTTCTTGTCTATGTCCCCCTCTGTGAGTTCTTAAAACTGCCATATCCTTCATGTACCAATTAGGATATTTCAAAGCCACTTTTGGTTTTCTAGAGCTTCTCTAGAAATGTCTTATGCCTCTCTCCATTGTGGGTTTCCCATCATTTTTTTTTTTCCTTCTTTTCATTTTATGGAGTCTTTTTATAGAGAAAAAGGAGATTGTTACATGTTTTCAATTCATCATCTTTAGCCTGAGTTATATAGTGTGACTTTCTATAACCTCTGGAATAGAATAGTATCATGTGATGGACTCTCTCACCAGCAAATGCCACAGCCCATACCTACATAACATATTGCTTTGTGGAAGATAATGCTTCCTTTGTCAGATTCATGATGCTGTGTTCCTATATACACCATCAGCCCAGTACAGACCGAGGAACTTTGTGTTTGTTAACCAGATATATGATTCACATACAGGAACTTTAAGAATGAAGCTGAGAGCTGAGCTATCTTAAGAACTGATTGATTTCTGAGTATATGCTGTATTCATGAAAATCCAAACATTTATAAAGAGTAGTTGCCTACATCTTATTAATATATAGTTCTGTTATAATAAGTGAACTTTGAAAAAATAGCATATTGGAGGGAAAAGATTTGGTGACAGATACACCAAGATTCAAATGCTAAGGCTCCCCCATACAGTGTTCCTGTTATTTATTTCTATAAAACAAATTAACTTAAAACTTTGTTACTCAAAATAAAAATATATTATTATTTGTTATGTTTCCATGGGTTGATTGAGCTTAGTCAGGCAGATCTCACTTGGGGTCTCATGCAGGTAGAGTCAGATAGCACCTGAGGGTAGAGGCATCTGAGCTGGACACCAAGATGTCTTATTCACATGGCAAGCATTTGATACTGGCTACTTAGTCTGAGGTCAGCTAAGGCAGTTGACCAGAACACCTATACATGACCTATCCATGTGACTTCCTGCAGCATGGTAACTAGGTTCCAAAGGGCAACATCTAAATAGAGAGCAATTCAGGAAACCCAAGAAATGCAAAGCTTCTTATGACCTAGCCTTAGAAATCACTCAATATGTTCTCTTCTATATCCTATCAGGAATATTCCCAATAATGATATTCAAAATTCAGATGCCATATTCAAAAAAAGGAGTCACAGGACAATCCCATATTCCAAAGAAGGGGACTACACAGGGCACACATAACAAGAGTTGTGGTACACTGAGAGAAGAGGGAGATTTGGGGGATTGGCTCTTAAAAAGTTATGGACTGTTGAAGGACTGTGGACTGAAAGTTTATGTCCCACCAAAATTCATATTTAGTCATTCATATGTTTAAACCCTGTCTCCAATGTGACGGTTTTGGAGGTAGGGATTTCAGGAGATAATTAGAGTTATATTAGGTCATGAGGCCCTCATGATGAGACTAATGCCCTTATAAAAAGAGGAAGAGACAGAAGAGCTTTCTTTCTCTGTCATGTGATGATACAGCAAGAAGGCAGCCATCTGTGAACCAGGAAGAGTTCTCATTGGGAACCAAATCCAGTGGTGCCTTGATCTTGGATTTCCAGCCTCCAGAACTGTGAGAAATAAATTTCTGTTGTTTGAGCCACCCAGTCTAATATTTTGTTATAATAACCCAAGCAGATGGAGACATCCTACTTTTGGGGTAATTAGTATAACTTATGTTACAACACTTTGTAAAAAAAATGTATTTAAATTCAATTAGCTGGGGTACCTGGGTGGCTCAGTTGGTTAAGCACCTGCCTTCAGCTCATTGCTGCTATAAACATTGGGGTGCAGGCATCCTTTCTTATCACTACATTTGTATCTTTGGGGTAAATACTTAGTACTGCAATTGCTGGGTCATAGGGTAGCTCTAATTTTAACTTCTTGAGGAACTTCCATACTCCTTTCCAAAGTGGCAGTACCAGCTTGCATTCCCACCAGCAGTGTAAGAAGGTTCCTCTTTCTTTGCATCCTGGACAACATTTTGTTTCCTGACTTGTTAATTTTAACCATTGTGACTGGTGTGAGGTGGTATCTCATTGTGGCTTTGATTTGTATTTCCCTGAAGCTGAGTGATGTGGAGCATTTTTTCATGTGTCTGTTGGCCATTTGGATGTCTTCTTTGGAGAAATGTCTATTCATGTCTTCTGCCCATTTTTTGACTGGATTATTTGGGTTTTATTGGGTGTTGAGTTTGATAAGTTTTTTTATAGATCTTGGATACTAGCCCTTTATCTGATATATCATTTGCAAATATATTCTCCCATTCTGTAGGTTGCCTTCTGTTTTGTTGATGGTTTCCTTTGCTGTGCAGAAACTTTTTATCTTGTTGAAGTTCCAATAGTTCACTTTTGCTTTTTTGTTTCCCTTGCCTTTGGAAACATGTATAGCAAGAAGTTGCTGTGGCTGAGGTCAAACAACCTTTTTGAAATATCTTTCAGTAAGTGATGGAAAGTGTCTACTTGATTTATTTTAAACCTTTAAAATTACTTAGGCAAATCCATATATACAAATAGTCACAATTTAAATATTATAGAATAGCAATAGTTACCCATAAATTCCCCATCCAATTTCAGTCCCACTATTCAGAGACAGCATTGTGGGTTATTTCTGTTTTTAGCATAAATTTCTTTAAATTCTGGGACACCTGGGTGGCTCAGTTGGTTGAGAATCTGGCTCTTGATTTTGGGTCAGGTCATGATTGTGAGATCAAGACCTGCACTGGACTCCATGCTCAGCTAGGAGTCTACTGGAGATTCTCTCTCTCCTTCTTCTTCCACCCACCCCTGCTCACATTCTCTCTCACTCTAAATAAATAAATAAAATCTTTAAAAAATTATTATATTAATTTCTGCATTGATGACATGAAAATCTTGAAAATTAAATGTTTTTTTCTATTTTTTTGTCTATGATAAGAAAGCAATTGATTTTTTTCTTTGTCTTATTTCTTAACAGAAGCTTTTAGTATTTGTCCTTTTCTAACAAATTTTAGAATGATAAAATTCCATGGGGATAAGCCTAATGTTTTATTGTTGTTATTTTTATTAATTTTATTTGCCATAGTAAAGTTCTGGTAAAATTCTTTCTACTTCTCTTCTAATTATTTACCTGATCATTTCTTCCTCTTTTCCTAATTGGATTGATCCCTCATTATATATATATAAAATTTCATTTATTTTTCTCCATGATATGTTCCATATTTTATTATCTCATGACAATCTATCAAATTAATGTATTCATATTATAGCAATGATTTTTATAATTTCTAAAAGTTCTTTTTCTACTGCAGCTTTATTAATTTTTTCACCTTTTTAAAAAGGCTACAATACCTTTTTGAATATCCATATAAAATTTTGGAATGATTTTTATTTTATTTTTAGTTTCCTTTTGTTCCCTAAATTATTTGTTTCCTCTAGTGTCAGTTCATCTGCAAAATTATCTTATTATTTCACTTTGATTTTTTGGTTTTCTCATGTATGCCGACCTTTTATTATCTGTTTTTTAACACTAGTATACGTAGTATGAGATTCCTCTGTATCATGTAGGTAGATCTGTTTCCAAAACATCTCTAAGTGGAAAGTCTTCATGGTTAGGAGTTTTATATAATTGGGTGGGGTATGTCTGGCTTCACTCTACGATGTGTAATAATGGACCTTATAGGAGACAAGTTGTGAGGCCCTCCCCAACTTCCAAATTAAAACAATTCTTCCTATAAAGAACTTTTTACTTTCCCCAAATATTTTTTGTTTTTTGTTTCCTTTATTCTGTTTTGATAAAAGCCACTTGCTTTGATTTGTGTTTTTGATTTGTTTTTCAGTCTGGGGTTAAGTACTGGGCAACATGTACTCTCTAAGCCAGGGTGAAGGATTTAATTCATCAATAAATTTCCCTTATTTCTGCCCTGGTTTTCTCCTGCTGCCAGGTGTGTGTGTGTGTGTGTGTGTGTGTGTGTGTGTGTGTGTGTGTGTACACTTTTTTAAGGGCTTTGAAAGAATTTTTACCTCCTTATTACCTTAGCCTGTACAGTTTCAACCAATAGTGTACTGCAACTCTCAGAGCTTTGGCCTTGCGTTCTATCTGGTTTGCATGTTTTTCATAATTTATTAAATCTCTTTCAGTAAAATCTCTTTAACAAAGTCAAGCACAAACTTTGGATAACAATTTAAAATACAAAAAAATATTTTTTGCTGAAAATTTCTTGCATATATGATAAATAAAGTATCAAAAAAAGAAACAAATAAGCAAACCCAAACAGGCCTCTAGCCTGGTTTATTATTTCCTAGGTGATATGAAGTTATGATAGTCCATAAATGAGGACATGTTATAATTCTCAATATGTAAGAAACACATTATAAAAATTGATAAAATTATTTTTATTGCTGTTAGTCTTATTTGGAAGCAGTATGAGCCCTTACTATAATATAATTATTTTTGTTCTGCTGTCTCTCTAAAAATTTATAGTGTTGAAACATCATGACTCATCAAAATCTGAAATGGGGATAAATGAAATCTTCTTGATTAGAAAAGTTGTTATGTATTGATTAAATTTGGCACACATAAAACTGCAATATTGTACAGGAAGAATACCCAGGATGTACTATGTGCACTAATTATGGTAGTATATCTCAAAGGACGGAAGCAATACAAATTGTATGTACCAATCTGCAATCAGGTAAATTAATCCTCAGAGGAGTCAGGTACCACAGTCTCAAGTAATCAGTAATAATTGTATCACATTGCTGAAGCACATTCAACGATGTATATTTTTTACCTACTTGCTGAATTGGACCAAAACAACAGAAATTTATTAAACTGTGACGGAAGTTCAGGCCTATGATCAATGGAAATCTAAGAGATCCAAGTACATAGGTAACGTTACTTTTACAAACTTCCCATTTTTTCTTATTGTTTTAGCTTTATTTATTTTTATTATATTTACCTTGATACAAAGTATTTTTAAGTGTTCAAAGAATTCAAAGCATAGAAAATATTCTTTATCACAAATATAAACATTTTGATGAAGGCATTTACTTACCATGTTTATACTATTCTAACTTTTGAAAGCGTCTACATTTTTAAGCAGTCTAGCACATGGCTGTGTAACTCCGCATTTTACAGAAAGCATATATAAATTACATATAAAAATAAAAATCGTACTGTTATAAGTAGTACTAAAAACATGGTTTAATGAATTTAACTCTGGTCTGAGTTATTTAAAATATGTCTTTGTTAATAATAATGTCCTTTCCAAAGCCACTGAACATTATTTGAATTTATATTTGGTTTCATAGTTGTGTTTAATTAGCTCAATCACTTTGAAATGTAACAAGCTATAAAAACAATGATCTATTGACAGAATGTTGAATGGCAAATTGTTAGCTGCCAGATTGGATCCCCAAATGATCATTGGATGTGTGGAAAAGTGAAATGTATCAAAATCATAGCATTTATAAACAGGTTTTAAAGCTTAGGAGGTTAGTGCATGCATTTCAAATGATTTCTTTTTTGTTTTGGAAGGGTTTATAATACCAGATAAGTTTAATAGAATATGTATTATGTATTAAAGCTTTTCGGTAAAGACAAATTACATTTACAATACTCTTACTATGGATACTTGAAATATGCTTTTGCCTAGACAGATCTTAATCTTTGGCAATATAAAAAGTGCATAAAGGGAATACGGACTTTAATCATGTTTATGGTAAAGTTAAATTAATAACCTATGGACATATCTTCTGTAGAGTCATAATTATTACTGTTATAATAATAATATGCACTTTCTTAAATAAATCTACAATAGTTTTACAAACAAGATTTCAGTTAAAGTTCACTTCCTAGAACATCAATAAGCTAGTTTTATTGCACCTTTTTATAAGAACACAATTAATTTTAAATTTATCTTTTTTAATGGATGGAAGGTAGTGTGCCAACATTATTTTGTTTAATTTAAGAAACACTGAGTTATCACAGTGTCATTTAGGAGGTGGTGGGGAGAAATGGGATTCAAACATAAAAACATTATAATTATGTCAGTAAAAATAATCTGAGTAAATACATAGTTGACTTTTTAGATTTTTTGACTTTTAAAATTATGAGAAAATTGCAATATCTTGAAATCAAGGAAGTGATTTAAAAGAAATATAAGATAAAATGTTTTATTTATCATGGAATAGGGGAACAACTAAGTTTATATTACATAAATCAAATGATTACCATTAAGCACTTCATATTTGCATCTTAATTTGCAAGTCACAGTGTAGAATAGAGGCCAATGATTTATTTTAATAATATTGAAAGTATTATTATAATATCCCACTAAGACCCAGAGTTAAACATAACATGTAGAAAGATAGATTTCTTATATCTTAAAATGATTATATATAGAAAACTAAATATACATACTGCTCTACTAATGTAAAACCTATCACATTGAGATATAGCTCAATAGTCTGAACTCCAAAGATGACTGGGAATATCTGCAAGGCATCAGAAAAAAAAAAAAGTCCTTTTGAAAGATTTTAAATTTGCTATCTGTAACTATCTGGATTATTGACTTGAGAAAACTTATTTTAATGGTTACAAACAAGTAAATATCGTTAAAATATTTCTATTTAAAAATAATAAGTTCATATCAAATTATAAAATAAGGATTTATTTATTCCCATTCATCTCTTTCATTATTCTCATTAGCATCACCCTGACCCTCCTTCTTAATTTTTGTAATATATTCTCCCACAGGATATTCTAATATGTAAAACATTTCTATTATGTATTACCTAAAAACTCATCTTAGAGATATTTTAGTTGGGGGACTACAAATACATAGCATTCAGTGTGCTAACTCTAGTCACAGCTGCTAATTGGCCTGAGTGGAGAGGAATTCAAAGGGTGAGTTGGCTCAACTTCCACAGAAAATAGTGCTGATATGATGGAATATCTATGTTAGAGAATGGGGTTGGGCATGCATGCTTATATAGTTTTATTTCATCTTTTTTCCAATTATATGTATTTATTGATTTCCCATCCCAGGTCTTAACATCATTCTCTTAAACAAAATAAGTTTTAGCTTAATATTAGTTTAAATCAATTTCAATGTATAAATTGTTGTGACTATGTGAAGATTGTTCTTTGCCGTTCCACATAGTGTAGCATGATTACATTTTCTTTCTTGGATAACTGTTTGCCTTGTTTGACTTTTGTTTTGTTTTTTGTTTGTTTTTCTGGAATTAATAATTGCTTAACATTTTTTACTTGATTGCATACTCTAATAGGGCAGATATCCATGTCTATTTTATTCATTGATGTATCCTAAAGTAACTAATACATCTGAAACATCAAAAGATCAATGAACATTTCTCAAATTAAACATACTTATTTTCTACTCTGATTGAACTATAAAATTTCTCTATATGATCAGTCACATCAGTTAACTTCTTGGTTCCATTTTTTTTTTGGTTCCATTTTTAATATTGGAGACATATCTCCTAAGCCCCTTTATTTTACTGCTTCTATCTACACAAATTTCCTTTTGGCCTCCTACATAGCTGTGCTCATAGAATATTTATTTATTATCATCCTCAGAATTTTTGTCTTTTTCCTGTAAAAGATCCCTTAAATTTTGGATTACATAATATTCTTTGTCTTTGTTTCCTAATATGTTTTTGTGACAAAAACAAATTATCTAGTAACTTCCTGTGAAAAAATGTGTAGATGGAGGAATTTTTGCAACACTATATATTTGAAAATGGTAATGTGATAAAATGGTCAGTTATTAAATTCTAGATTAGAAAATATTCTAATTTGTATGACCTTTCAGATTTCCAGTAATGTTTTTATAAAGTCTGACATACTTGTGATATATACATGACATATTTTATATGACTTTCTGATCTAGAGTCATTGTTTTATGGAAATATCTATTCTACATTTCTGACAAATTTGATATTTTTATTTCTTGAGTAAGTTCCTACTTTTTTTTCTGAAATAGTTTTCTTCATTCAGACATCACATCTCCTCATTTAATTTTATAATTTTCTTATCCATATCTTATTTTGGATTCTTTATTTTTTTTAATTCTGCTTTGTGGAAAATTTCCTGTTTTTTTTCCCCAAAATTATAGTTGCACTTTTTTTCCCCTTTAAAAAGTTTTTTTTTTTTAAATACCAGTTAGTTAACATACATTGTAATATTAGCTTCAGGTGTACAATATCATGATTCAACACTTCCATACAATAACCAGGCTCTTTACAACAAGTGCACTTGTTAATCCCTATCACCTATTTAATCCCCACTTCCGCCCATCCCTCTTCTGGTAACCATTAGTTTGTGCTCCATACTTTCTATACTTGAGTCTGTTTCTTATTTTGCCTCTCTTTATTTTCCTTTGTTCATTTGTTTTCTTCTTAAATTCCACATATGAGTGAAATCAGATGGTATTTGTCTTCCTCTGACTGATGTATTTCACTTAGCATTATATCCTCTACATCCATCCATGTTGTTGCAAATGGCAAGATCTCATTCTTTTTTATGGATGAGTAATATTAATTGTAGATATATATATATATATATATATATATATATATATATATATATATATATACACATCTTCTTTATCCACTCATCAGTCAATGGAAAGTTGGACTATTTCCATAATTTGACTATTCTAGATAATGTTGCTGTAAACATCAGGGTGCATGTATTCCTTTGAATTAGTATTTTTGTATTCTTTGGGTAAATAGCTAGTAGTGCAATTACTGGATCATAGGATAGTTCTATTTTTTAACTTTTCAAGGAATCTCCATATGGTTTTCCAGAGTGGCTGTACCAGTTTATATTTCCATCAACAGTGCAAAAGTGTTCCTTTTTCTCCACATCCTTGTCAACACCTGTAGTTTTTTGTATTTTTGATTTTAGCCATTCTGACAGATGTGAGGTGACATCTCATTGTAGTTTTGATTAGCATTTCCCTGATGATCAGTGATGTTGAACATCTTTTTATGTGTCTGTTGGCCATATGTAGATTTTCTTTGGAAAAATATCTATCCATATCTTCTGCCCATTTTTTAATTGAATTATTTGGGTTTTGAGTGTTGAGTTGTATAAATTCTTTATATATTTCAGATACTAACCCTTTATCTGATATGCCATTTACAGATATCTTCTCCCATTCCATGGATTGGCTTTTAATTTTGATGATTGTTTCCTTTGCCATGCAAAAGGTTTTTATTTTGATGAAGTTCCAAGTTTATTTTTGCTTTTGTTTCCCTTACCTCAGGAGACATATCTAGTCAGAAGTTTCTATGACCCATGTCAAAGAGGTTGCTGCCTGTGTTCTCCTCTAGGGTTTTTATGGTTTCTTGTCTCACATTTAGGACTTTAATCCATTTTGAATGTATTTTTGTGTATAGTGTAAGAAAGTGATGCAGTTTCATTCTTTTGCATGTTGCCAGCCAGTTTTCCCAACACCATTTGTTAGAGACTGCTTTTATTCCATAGGATATTCTTTTCTGCTTTGTTGAAGATTGATTGACCATATAGTTGTGGGTTTATTTCTAGGGTTTCTTCTCTTTTCTATTGATTTACGTGTCTATTTTTGTGGTCGTTTCATACTGTCTTGATCCCTACAGCTTTGTAATAAACCTGAAATCCAGAATTGTGATGCCTCCAGCTTTGCTTTTCTTTTTCAAGGTTGCTTTGAATATTCAGGATCTTTTGTGGTTGATACAAATTTTAAGGTCGTTTGTTCTAGCTCTGTGAGAAATGTTGTTATTTGGATAGGGTTTGCATTAAATGTATAGATTGTTTTGAGTAGTATGGACATTTTAATAATATTTGTTCTTCCAGTCCATGAGCATGGAATGTCTTTCCATTTCTTTGTGTCATCTTCAATTTTTTTCATCAGTGTTTTATAGTTTACAGAGTACAGATTTTTCACCTCTTTGGCTAGGTTTATTCCTAGGTATCTTATGGATTTTGGTGCAATTGTAAATTGGATTGATTCTATATTTTCTCTTTGTGCTACTTCATTAATGCAACAGATTTCTGTACATTGATTTTGTATCCCATGACTTTATTGAATTCATGTATCACTTCTAGCAATTTTTTGGTGGAATCTTTCAGGGATTTCTATATAGAGTATCATATATTCTGCAAATAGTGAAAGATTGACTTCTTTCTTGTGATTTTGATGTCTTTTATTTCTTTTTGTTGGCTGATTGCTATGGCTAGGACTTCTAGTACTATGTTAAATAACTGGTGAGAGTAGACATCCCTGTTTTCCTCCTGACCTTAAAGGAAAAGCTCTGTTTTTCCCCATTGAGGATATTAGCTGTGGGTTTTTCATATATGACCTTTATTATGTTCCTTTTAAACTTACGTTGTTGGAGAGTTTTTATCGTGAATGGATATTGTATTTTATCAAATGCTTTTTCTGCATCTACTGAAAGGATCATATGGTTCTTATCCTTTTTTTAAATTAATGTGGTGTATCACATTGATTGATGTGTAAATATTGAACCACACTTGCAGTCCAGAAATAAATCCCACTTGATCATGGTGAATCATTCTTTTAATGTTCTGTTGGATTCAGTTTGCTAGTATTTTATTGAGAACTTTTGCATCTGTGTTCATCAGGGCTATTGGCCTGCAGTTGTCTTTTTTAGTGATCTTTATCTGGTTTTGGTGTCAGGGTAATGCTGGCCTCCTGGAATGAATTTGGAAATTTTCCTTTCTTTTCAACTCTTTTGGAATAGTTTGAGAAGAATAGATATTAACTCTTTCTTAAATGTTTGATAGAATTCACATGTGAACCCATCTCACCCTGGAGTTTTGTTTGTTGGGATCTTTTTGATTACTGATTTAAATTCTTTACTGGTTATCGATCTGTTCAAGTTTTCTATTATTTCTATTTGTATTTCTTCCTCTTCCAGTTTGGTAGTTTTCTAGGAATTTATCCATTTTTTGTAGGTTGTTCAATTTATTGGCATATAGTTTGTCATAACATTCTTTTATAATCCTTTGTATTTCCGCAGTGTTGTTTGTTATTTCTCCTCTCGTTTGTAATTTTATTTATCTGGGCCCTTTATTTTTCTTTTTGATAAGTCTGGTTAGGGGTTTATCAATTTAATTTTTTTTCAAAGAACTGTCTCCTGGTTTCATTGATCTGCTGTATTATTTTTGAGTTTCTATATCATCTGTTTCTGCTCTGATCTTTATTTCCTTCTTTCTGCTGGCTTTAGGCTTCATTTGTTATTCTTTTTCTAGCTCATTTAGGTGTAATGTTAAGTTGCTTATTTGAGGTTTTTCTTTCTACTTGAGATATGCATGTGCTGATGGGGAGCCTGGGTGGCTCAGTCGGTTAAGCATCTGCCTTCAGCTCAGGTCATGATCCCAGGGTCCGGGGTTCAAGCCCCGCATTAGGCTCCTTGCTTCATGGGGAGCCTGATGCTCCCTCTGCCTGATGCTCCCCCTGCTTGTGCTCTCTCTCTCTTTCTCAAATAAATAAATGAATAAACAAATCTAAAAACTAAAAAAAAAGGTATGCATGTGCTGCTGTGAACTTTCCTCTTAGGCCCACTTTTACTACAACCCAAAGGTTTTGGAACTTTGTGTTTTCATTTTTCATTTGCTTCCATGTATTTTTGGTATTTCTTCTTCGATTTCCTGGTTGACCCATTCATTGTTTAGTAGAATGTTGTTTAACCTTCATGTATTTGTTGATTTCTAGATATTTTCTTGTGGTTGACTTTAAGCTTCATAGCACTGTGGTCAGAAAATATGCATGACATAATCCAAATTTTTTGTACTTTTTGAGACCTGATTTGTGAACTAGTGTGCAAGCTATTCTAGAGAATGTCTCATGTGCACTTGAAAAGAATGTGTGTTGTGCTGTTTTGGGATAAAATATTCTGAATATATCTGTTAAGTCCCTCTGGTTCAGTGTGTAATTCAAAAACATTGATTCCTTGTTGATTTTCTGTTTAAATGATCGGTCCATTGATGTAAATGGGGTGTTAATGTCCCCTACTATTACTGTATTATCTATTACTTCCTTTATGTTTGTTATTGTTTTATATATTGGGGTGTTCCCATATTGGGGGCATAAATATTTACATTTCAGAGATGCTTTTGTTGGATTTTCCCCTTTATTATGATATAGTGCACTTTTTTTTCTTTTGTTACAGTCTTTATTTTAAAGTCTAGTTTGTTCAATGAAAGTATTGCTACTCTGATTTTTTTTCTTTAAATTTTTTTATTATTATGTTAATCACTATACATTATATCATTAGATTTTGATATAGTGTTCCATGAGTCATTGTTTGTGCATAACATCCAGTGCTCCATGCAAAACGTGCCCTCTTTAATACCCATCACCAGGCTAACCCATCCCCCAACCCCCTCCACTCTAGAACCCTCAGTTTGTTTTTCAGAGTCCATCCTCTCTCATGGTTCATCTCCCCCTCTGATTTACTACCCTTCATTCTTCCCCTCCTGCTATCTTCTTTTTTTTTTCTTTTCTTAATATATATTGCATTATTTGTTCCAGAAGTACAGATCTGTGATTCAACAGTCTTGCACAATTCACAGCACTCACCATAGCACATACCCTCCCCAATGTCTATCACCAGCCACCCCAACCCTCCCACAGCGCACCACTCCAGAAACCCTCAGTTTGTTTCCTGAGATTAAGAATTCCTCCTATCAGTGAGGTCATATGATACATGTCTTTCTCTGATTGACTTATTTCACTCAGCATAACACCCTCCAGTTCTATCCACGTCGTTGCAAATGGCAAATCTCATTCCTTTTGATGGCTGCATAATATTCCATTGTGTATATATACCACCTCTTCTTTATCCATTCATCTGTCGATGGACAGCTTGGCTCTTTCCACAGTTTGGCCATTGTGGACATTGCTGCTATAAACTTTGGGGTGCACGTACCCCTTCGGATCCCTACATTTGTATCTTTGGGGTAAATACCCAGTAGTGCAATTGCTGGATCATATGGTAGCTCTATTTTCAACTTTTTGAGGAACCTCCATACTGTTTTCCAGAGTGGTTGCACCAGTTTGCATTCCCACCAACAGTGTAGGAGGGTTCCCCTTTCTCCCCATCCCTGCCAACATCTGTCATTTCCTGACTTTTTAATTTTAGCCATTCTGACTGGTGTGAGGTGATATCTCATTGAGGTTTTGATTTGGATTTCCCTGATGCCGAGGAATGTTTAGCACTTTTTCATGTGTCTGTTGGCCATTTGGAGGTCTTCTTTGCAAAAATGCTTGTTCATGTCTTCTGCCCATTTTTTGATTGGATAATTTGTCTTTGGGTGTTGAGTTTGATAAGTTCTTTATAGATTTTGGATACTAGCCCTTTAATTGATATGTCATTTGCAAATATTTTCTCCCATTCTGTTGGTTGTCTTTTGGTTTTGTGGACTGTTTCTTTTGCTGTGCAAAAGCTTTTTATCTTGATGAAATCCCAATAGTTCATTTTTGCCCTGGCTTCCCTTGCCTTTGGCGATGTTTCTAGGAAGCTTTTGCTGTGCAAAAGCTTTTTATCTTGATGAAATCCCAATAGTTCATTTTTGCCCTGGCTTCCCTTGCCTTTGGCGATGTTTCTAGGAAGAAGTTGCTGCAACTGAGGTCGAAGAGGTTGCTGCCTGTGTTTTCCTTTAGGATTTTGTTGGACACCTGTCTCACATTTAGGTCTTACAACCATTTGGAGTCTATTTTTGTGTGTGGTGTAAGGAAATGGTCCAGTTTCATTCTTCTGTATGTGGCTGTCCAGTTTTCCCACCACCATTTGTTGAAGAGACTGTCTTTTTTCCGTTGGACATTCTTTCCTGCTTGTCAAAGATTAGTTCACCAAAGAGTTGAGGTGCATTTCCGGGTTCTCTATTCTGTCCCATTGATCTATGTGTCTGTTTTTGTGCCAGTACCATACTGTCTTGATGATGACAGCTTTGTAATAAAGTTGGAAGTCCGGAATTGTGATGCCATCAGCTTTGTTTTTCTTTTTCAACATTCCTCTGGCTATTCCCGGTCTTTTCTGGTTCCATACAGATTTTAGGATTATTTGTTTCATATCTATGATAAAAGTGGATGGTATTTTAATGGGGATTGCATTGAATGTGTAGATTGCTCTGGGTAGCATTGACATCTTCACAATGTTTGTTCTTCCAATCCATGAACATGGAACATTTTTTCCATTTCTTGGTGTCTTCCTCAATTTCTTTTATGAGTATTTTAGAGTTTTCGGAGTACAAATCCTTTGCCTCTTTGGTTAGATTTATTCCTAGGTATCTTATGCTTTTGGGTGCAATTGTAAATGGGATCGACTCCTTAATTTTTCTCTCTTCTGTCTTTTGTTGGTGTATAGGAATGCCACTGATTTCTGTGCATTGATTTTATATCCTGTCACTTTACTAAATTTCTGTATGAGTTCTAGCAGTTTCGGGGTGGAGTCCTTTGGGTTTTCCACATAAAGTATCATATCATCTGCAAAGAGTGAGAGTTTGACTTCCTCTTTGCCGATTTGGATGCCTTTGATTTCATTTGTTGTCTGATTGCTGTGGCTAGGACTTCTAATACTATGTTGAAAAGCAGTGGTGATAGTGGACATCCCTGCCGCATTCCTGACCTTAGGGGTAAAGCTCTCAGTTTTTTCCCATTGAGAATGATATTCGCTGTAGGTTTTTCATAGATGGCTTTTATGATATTGAGGTATATAGCCTCTATCCCTATACTCTGAAAAATTTTGATCACTAAAGGATGCTGTACTTTGTCAAATGATTTTTCTGCATCTATTGAGATCATATGATTCTTGTTCTTTCTTTTGTTAATATATTGTATCACGTTGAATGATTTGCAGATATTAAACAACCTTGCAGCCCAGGGATAAATCCCACTTGGTCATGATGAATAATACTTTTCATGTACTGTTGGATCCTACTGGCTAGTATTTTGGTGAGAGTTTTTGCATCTATGTTAATCAAGGATATTGGTCTGTAATTCTCCTTTTTGATGGGGTCTTTGTCTGGTTTTGGGATCAAGATAATGATGGCCTCATAAAATGAGTTTGGAAGTTTTCCTTCCGTTTCTATTTTTTGGAACAGTTTCAGGAGAATAGGTATTAATTCTTCTTGAAATGTTTGGTAGAATTCCCCTGGGAAGCCATCTGGCCCTGGGCTTTTGTTTCCTGGGATTTTTTTTGATGACTGCTTCAATTTCCTTGGTGGTTTTAGGTCTGTTCAGGTTTTCTATTTCTTTCTGGTTCAATTTTGGTAGTTGATACATCTCTAGGAATGCACCCATTTCTTCCAGGTTATCTAATTTGCTGGCATAGAGTTGCTCTTAATATGTTCTTATAATTATTTGTATTCCTTTGTTGTTTGTTGTTTTCTCTCCTCTTTCATTTATGATTTTGTTGATTTGGGTCATTTCTCTTTTCTTTTTGATAAGTTTGGCCAGGGGTTTATCAATCTTGTTAATTCTTTCAAAGAACCAGCTCCTAGTTTCGTTGACCTGTTCTAATGTTCTTTTGGTTTCTATGTCATTGATTTCTGCTCTGATCTTTATGATTTCTCTTCTCCTGCTGGGTTTAGGCTTTATTTGCTGTTTTTCTCTAGATCCTTTAGGTGTAGCGTTAGGTTGTGTATTTGAGACCTTTCTTGTTTCTTGAGAAAGGCTTGTATTGCTGTATACATTCCTCTTAGGACTGCCTTTGCTGCATCCGAAAGATTTTGAACAGTTGTGTTTTCATTTTCATTGGTTTCCATGAATTTTTTAAAATCTTTCATTTCCTGGTTGACCCATTCATTCTTTAGTAGGATGCTCTTTAGCCTCCATGTATTCAAGTTCTTTCCGACTTTCCTCTTGTGATTGAGTTCTAATTTCAAAGCATTGTGGTCTGAAAATATGCAGGGAATAATCCCAAACTTTGGTACCAGTTGAGATGTGATTTGTGACGTAGGATGTGATCTATTCTGGAGAATGTTCCATGGGCACTAGAGAAGAATGTGTATTCCATTGCTTTGGGATGGAATGTTCTGAATATGTCTGTGAAGTCCATTCGGTCCAGTGTTTCATTTAAAGTCTTTATTTCCTTGTTGATCTTTTGCTTAGATGATCTGTCCATTTCAGTGAGGGGGTTGTTAAAGTCCCCCACTATTATTGTATTGTTGTCAATGTGTTTCTTTGCTTTTGTTTTTAATTGCCTTATATAATTGGCTGCTCCCATGTTAGGGGCATAGATATTTACAATTGTTAGATCTTCTTTTTGGATAGACCCTTTAAGTAGGATATGGTGTCCTACCTCATCTCTTATTACAGTCTTTGTTTTAAAATCTAATTTGTCTGATGTAAGGATTGCCACCCCAGCTTTCTTTTGGTTTCCATTAGCATGGTAAATGGTTTTCCACCCCCTTACTTTCTTTTTTTTAAAGATTTATTTATTTATTTTGAGAGACTGAGAATGAGAGAGAGAGAGAGAGAGCGCACGCACATGAGAAGGGGGAGGGTCAGAGGGAGAAGCAGACTCCCCGCCAAGCAGGGAGCCCGATGTGGGACTCAATCCTGGGACTCCAGGATTATGACCTGAGCCTAAGGCATTTGCTTAACCAACTGAGCCACCCAGGCACTCCCCCTCACTTTCAATGTGGGGGTGTTTTGGGGTTTAAAATGAGTCTCTTGCAGACTGCATATCATGGGTCTTGTTTTTTAATGCAATCTGATAGCCTGTTTTTTTTGATTGGGGCATTTAGCCCATTTATATTCAGGGTAACTTTTGAAAGATAGGAAATTAATGCCATTGTATTGCCCATAAGGTGACTGCTACTGTATATTGTCTGTGTTCCTTTCTGATCTATGCTGCTTTTAGGCTCTCTCTTTGCTTAGAGGACCCCTTTCAATATTTCTTGTAGGGCTGGTTTCGTGTTTGCAAATTCCTTTTGTTTTTGTTTGTCTTGGAAGCTTTTTATCTCTCCTTCTATTTTCAATGATAGCCTAACTGGATATAGTATTCTTGGCTGCATATTTTTCTCATTTAGTGCTCTGAAGATCTCATGCCAGTCCTTTCTGGGCTGCCAGGTCTCTGTGGATAGGTCTGTTGCCAATCTAATGTTTCTACCATTATAGGTTACATATCTCTTCTCCCGAGCTGCTTTCAGGATTTTCTCTTTATCTCTGAGACTCATAAGTTTTACTATTAGATGTCGGGGTGTTGACCTATTTTTATTGATTTTGAGAGGGGTTCTCTGTGCCTCCTGGGTTTTGATGCCTGTTTCCTTCCCCACATTAGGGAAGTTCTCTGCTATAATTTGCTCCAATATACCTTCTGCCCCTCTCTCTCTTTCTTCTTTTTCTGGGATCCCTATTATTCTAATGTTGTTTTGTCTTATCGTATCGCTTATCTCTCGAATTCTGCCCTCGTGATCCAGTAGTTGTTTATCTCTCTTTTTCTCAGCTTCTTTATTTTCCATCATTTGGTCTTCTATATCGCTAATTCTCTCTTCTGCCTCATTTATCCTAGCTGTTATTGCCCCCATTTTTTATTGCACCTCATTAATAGCCTTTTTGATTTTGACTTGGTTAGATTTTAGTTCTTTTATTTCTCCAGAAAGGGTTTCTCTAATAACTTCCACGCTTTTTTCAAGCCCATCTAGTATGTTTAAAATCATGATTCTGAACTCAAGGTCTGACATCCTACTAATGTCCATATTGAGTAGGTCCCTGGCCAACGGTACTACCTCTTGTTTTTTTTGTTGAGCTGATTTTTTTCGTCTTTTCATTTTGTCCAGAGGAGAATAGATGAATGAGAGAACAAAATGCTAACAGGTTAACAACATCCCCAGAAAATATACTCTAATCAAATCAGAAAAGACCTGAAACCAGGGGAAAAGAAAGGGAAAGAAAGAAAAATAGTAAGAGAAAAAAGGAAAAAGAAAAAGGTAAAAAGAAACAAAAAGAGAACAAAAAAAAAACAGAATATGATCAAATATGATCAGGCTTGTGCACAGATCAGTGCCACACCCTAGATTTTGGGTATATTTTTTTCTGTTAGAAGATAGTGCCTCCTAAAATTTTAAAGAAAGAAAGACTTATATATTTACAAAATAAGGGTTGATATGATGAAGGGATGGAATATGACTGTAAAGATGAAAAGCATAAAAAGTTTTAAAAAAGGAATTGATATAAGGTGTTTGAAAAAAGAAAAAAAGAGGATTGAAACAAAAGAAAGAAAGAAAGAAAAAGGGGAGAGAATGTGATCAGTCAGGAGAGTAGAACAAATCCATACACTAGAGATTTAGGGTATATTTTGATATTTTAGAAGAAAGTGTATCTCAAAATTTTAAAGAGAGAATAACTTATATATATATATATATATGCCAAAAATAAGGGTAACTACTATGAAGGGATAGAATATGACTCTAAAAATGAAAAAAAAAAATTTAGAAAGGGTTTTATAAGATGGTTAAAAAGGGAAAAAGAAAAATTAAAAAAAAAGACAGTTAAAAAAATTAACTTTGAAAATCTAATGATTCATGGTAAAAAAGCCATGAATTCTGTGTGCAGTAGTCCCTTAGCGCTGGAGTTCTTCTGTTCTCATTGATCGGTAAACTTGGTCTTGGCTGGCTGTTCATGCTGATTTTTTGGGGGAGGGGCCTGTTGCTGTGGTTCCCAGATATATTTGCTGAAGCGGAATTGCCCCACCCTTGCTGGGTCGGGCTAAGCAATCTGCTTGGGTTTGCTCTTGGGAGCTTTTTTTCCCTGCAAGCTTTCCGTACAGCTTTGGAGGACGAGAGTGAAAATGGCTGCCTCCCAATCTCCACGTGGGAGGAGCCGAGAACTGGGGGCCCTGCTCCTCAGTGTGCCCCCAGAGAAAAGCATTCAGTCACTGCCGTCTCCCCCATCTCTGGCCACACTCTGTGCTTACCTGGCCTGTGACCGAGAATTTCTATCTCTGGCACCCGACCCCATGTAGAGTCTCCAAACCTAGCAGATCCCTGTGGTGCGCTCCCACGCCGCTCCTCCCCGGGGAGGAAAGGGAGTCTCCCTGAATCTGCTGCTTGTTGGGTTTCTTGCTGGGGGAGAAGTGGCCCGACTGTCACTGATCACAGTTTATGGCAACCCTGAGCTGAGAGCCCGCGCCTCGGCTCCATCTCTATAGCCCGCTTCCCCGCTCCGATACCTGTGAGCTCTGCTGCACTCAGGCACCCCGTCTTTCTTGCTATTTTTCTCTTCCATCTCCTGTTGAGTTCGTAGGTGTTCAGATGGTTTGATCCCTATTCAGCTGAATTCCTGAGACCAGAGGAAATCCAGGTCTCCTACTCCTCCGTCATCTTACTCCACCCCTCCCTATCAATTCTTGACACATCAGTGGAACTGGGGCAGATGGTGAACAAAGACCCAAGGAGGTCTCAGCTGTCCCCCAGGGGATACACTTTGCTGGGCTCAGTTTTGGCTCATTGGGGGCAGGGTCTGGCACAGATAATTCCTATTGGGGAACTCAAGGCAAGCAAATGAATCTGGTTTTCTTTTGACATCCATTTGCATGATAAATATTTCCCCATCCCCTCTCTTTCATTCTGCAGATGTCTTTAGGTCTAAAATGAGTTTCTTGTGAGCAGTATATTGATGAGTCTTGTTTTCTTATATATTCTGGCACCCTTTGTTTTTTGATTGGAGAATTTACTTAATTTACACTCAGAGTAATTAGAGTAATTATAGATACATATTTAGTGCCATTTTATTACCAGCTTTATCATTGTTTCTGGTGATTTTCTCTGTTCCTTCTTTTAGTCACTTTCAGTCTTTTTCACTCAAAGAATCCCTTTTAATATTTCCTGCAGGGTTGGTTCAGTGATCACAAACTTCTTTAGTTTTTGTTTGTCTGGGAAACTCTTTGTCTCTCCTTCTATTCTGAGAGATAACTTTGCTGCATAGAGTATTCTTGGCTGCAGATTATTCCCATTCAGCACATTGAATGTATCATGCCACTTTCTTCTGGCTTGTTACGTTTCTGTGGAGAGCTCTGCTGCTAGCCTTATGGGTCTTTTCTTATAAATTAAGGACTTCTTTTGTCTTGCTCCTTTTAAGAGTTTTCCTTTATCACTATATTTTGCAAATTTAATTACAGTATATCTTGGGGTTGGCTTTTTTCCCCTTCTCTTTATTTTTTAATAATCGGAGTTCTCTGTATCTTCAGGTTTTTGATGTTTTTTTCTTTCCCCAGGTTAGGGAAGTTTTCAGCTATGGTTTTCTGCAAATTTTCTTCCCCCTTTTCTCTATCTTCTTCTTTTGGGACTCATAATAATACAAATGATATTATGCTTGGTGGAATCACTGAATTCCCTAAGTCTACTCTTATGTTCCATAATTTTTCTTTCTCTTTTTTGTTCAGCTTCATTACTTTCAATTATTTTGTTTCCTTTTTTTTAAAGATGTTTTTAATTTATTTATTTGACAGAGAGAGAGATAGCGAGAGCAGGAGCACAAGCAGGGGGAGTGGGAGAGGGAGAAGCAGGCTTTCCGCTGAGCAGGGAGCCCAGTGTGGGGCTCTATTCCAGGACCCTGGGATCATGACCTGAGCCAAAGGCAGATGCTCAATGACTGAGCCACCCAGGTGCCCCCAATTATTTTGTTTTCTATATAACTTATTTGTTCCCCTGTTTCTTCCATCCTGTGTTCATTGCATCAAGCCTATTTCCAATTTCAGTTATTGCTTTTTTCATCTCTGATTTATTCTTTTTTCACTCTTTTATCTCTGTGGTAAGGGTCTCCCTGAACTCTTTCATTCTTTTAGCAAGCCTAGTTAGTGCCCTTATGATTGTTTCTTTAAGTTCTCCATTAGGCATGTAACTTACATCTGTTTTGCTTAGATCTCTGTTGGTGACTTTATCGTGTTCTTTCATTTGGGATGAATTCTTCCATCTTGGCATTTTATCTAATTCTCTGACTTGTCTTGTGTGTTAGAAAAGCACATATGTTTCCTGCTCCTGAAAGTAATGACTTTTTGAAGAAGAGGTCATGTAGTGTCCAGAGTCTGGTATTTCAGGTGTGTCTCTGGTGTGTGTTGTCTGTGCTATGCTGTTGTGTTTTATCTGCTCTATCCTTCAGGCCAGTCATCTGCAGAGGCTCTCCTTGCCTGCAGTGGGCAGTCCTTGCACATTGGCCAGAATGTGGCAAGTTTTAATTAGGTCTGCTCTGGTCTGCTTGTGAAATAAGATCTTATTCTACTTCCAGTGGAACTGCAGCCCTCTCTCTGCTTGGGAGATATGGTGTGGGAAGGGATTTCTTCTGGTCTTCTGGTGAAGGGGCCCTCTATGCTGGAACTGAGGCAAGCTTGATTGAGACAGGTAGTTCCTCCAGAAAACAATGGTGTGGGACTTGGATAAGCATGTTAGGCAGCCAATGTCAGCACAGCATTGTTTCCAGCAGATGGTTCTGCATTTATGCTGAGGAGAAAGTAGAGAGAAAGACATCTTCCATGAATGTTGCCTCTCAAGGATGTGCTCCAAGAGGAGCAAATAATCTCCCCATTGTCTGCCACAAACATTCTTCAGATCATTGTTTCCATGTCGCCTGCCTTCTCTTCAAGAGTAGTGCAGCACCCTCTGGGCTCTATTCCAGCCAAGCCCTTCTACCATTAAAACTCAAGTTTTTTGGGGTGCCTGGTGGTTCAGTCGGTTAGGCGGCTGCATTCAACTCAGGTCATGATCCCAGGGTCCTGGGATTGAACCCTGCATCAGGATCTTTGTTCAGCAGGGAGTCTGCTTCTCCCTCTGCCCCTCTCCACCACTTGTGTGCTCTCTTTCTCTATCAAATAAATAAAATCTTAAAAAAAAAAAAACCTCCAGTCTTAAAGCCCTGCGGGTTACAAGAACACAGAAATCAGCTCTTCTCATTTTCCTAGCCAATGGCTTTGGGAGAATGTTCTCTTTGTTCTTTCCCCTGTGTGTTCCTCTCTTTCTCTCTTTCTCTCCTTTGCCACTATGGCTCCTTCCTCTCTGAAGGATGGTAATCCATTTCTTCCCCAAACCACATCTCTGCACTTCCTACCTTCTTTGATGTGGTCCCTTTCTACTTGTAGTTGTGGAGTTTGTTCTGTCAGTCTTCAGGTTGATTTCTGTGGTATTTAGGATGATTTGATTGTTAATCTAGTTGTGTTTATGGGAGGAGATGATTTAAGGTCACCCTCTTCTGCCACCATCTTCCTTACCTCTCTATAATTTTTATGCTATTTTATTTTTCTTTTCAAATTTCAGATTCTTTGAATATCATTTTTAAGAATATATTCATAGTATCTAGTTAACTTTATCATCGATACTTTATCTGTTCATATCCAAGTGAGTATATTTATAGTTTTTATTTTCTTAAAGTTATATTCTGGTCTGTTGAATGTTTTCTTTGATTTTTTAAAATTTAGTTTTTTTTTAATTTTTAAATTTTTGACTTAGAAGCCTTTCAAGATCATTGATTTTATATTTTTTGATGAGGTACTAAAAATACTCATTAGAAGCAGCTGTTATGTTGGCACAACTTCCCAACAAAATATAACTTAGGCAAAGGAAAAAACATACTTAGGGACACAGAGTCTTGAAAGACTATGGCATTTTAGGAAACATAATTATGTAAGTGTGGCTAATCTGGGTTTCAGAAGGAAAAAAAAGAAAACTAGTCTGTGCAAAGAACTTTCAGGAAATTAAAACATTGAAATATATATATATATATATGGAGTAACCCAGTGTAGAACAGTATAGTATAATGAATTTGTTACCCAGAGTAGTTATCAGGAGATGTGTTTTGTTTTGGCAGTGTGAACTTTAACATATCCCTTAATCTGTGTAACTAATTTATTGGTTTGGGACAACTTTCATTTTCCTTCCAATTCTGATTTCATTGATGAAATGTTAACAACCACAGGAACAAGGCCCAGTTGGTAGATTCCTTTGAAATTTAGAAACTTATGCATCGTCCTGGTAATTTGAAGGCCCTTACCAATCTGGTGGCAATTTTTTTCCTACCCACATCATAGGATGCTTCACACATTGCTCCAAATGTAAATTCATTCAGTTCCATTCTGTCAAAGAATCCTAGGTTCTGATGAATCAAGAACCATGGCATTCCAATGATACTATAAACTTTATCATCATTTAGCCCAACTACCTAACTCATGCTGAACCCTTTCAACATCTCTGCCAGTGGCTATCTTTTGCTTGAATATTTCAAGTGATATTGAGCAAGGCACTCTCAAATACTTGGCCATGTCTTAGACTGCAGTGACAATTATTTCTTATACCATTACTGTGGTCATAGTTCTAGTTTTAATGGGTTGGGAAGTTGTGATTAAGTGAAAACTATCATGAAGTGTTATTTTAAGAAATGTAGATAATGGATTTCCAGTGTATCACCCAGTGTGTGGCTCTTTGATGCTCAGAATATGTTAGTGATTCTGTGCCCTTCAAATAATTGAAGGTAGAAATTAAATGATCTTTCTTTCAAATTCAGGCTCATCTTCTCAGCGTGAACCAACCTGCGTACCAGTAATTATGCTTCAGCTAAGAGGTCTTTTAAGTTCACTAAAATTTGAGGCTGTTCCAACTAGTTTATTTGTTTTGTTTGTTTGTTCATTTGTTTAGCATTCTTAGAATATGAAAAAGTCATTATGACACTTTGAAAGTGGAAACACGGCAATGAGGAGGTTGTTGAAATCATCCAGGAAGAGATGATAGAAGTTAGGTTAGCATAGCAGCTCAGAAGATTGAAAGAGAGATTTCAGGTAGGTTTTGGTGGAAAAGTCCACAGAACATTCTAATGGATTAAAGTATAGCTGGGAGAGGAAAAATGAATCAAGTTTGACGTACTGATATTTGGTTTGAACAGCAGAGGTGATTGTGGTGCCATTTACTGTGATGGAGAAGACTAGTTGGAAAACACATACTGTTTTAGACTTAAGTTTGAAATGACTCAAAGATAACTGAGAGATCTTAATTAGAATGTTGGCTGAAGATGGCTAACACAAAACTTATCTCACTTTAAAATCATAACCTGCTAACCTCAAAAGGGCAGCTAGTCATTTAGACAATACTACTACTTTTTGCTTATCAGTTTGCTCTCCTACTGTCTTTGATTGGTGATTCCTAAAATTAATGTGCACACAAATCACTTGAAGATCTTATTAAAATGCAGCTTCTAAAAATCTTGTGAGACCTGAGAATCTGCATTTCTAACAAGATCTAAGTGACACTAATGTTATTGATTGTCAGATTCACTCTGAGTATCAAGGTGTAATCTAAACAAAACTTTCCCAGTTTTATTTAATCTTATATTTCCCAATGCTCTTTCCTCACTCAGCTGATAATACTGTGCCTTATTTAAGGAGAAAAAAATATTAAATCAGAAGAGAATTTTTGCATTCTTCAACCATTAAATCTAACAACTCATTCATCCAGGAGGTCTTTCCTCTTTCAAAAGTGGACTTCTATATAAGGCCAATCCCTCTACTTATTTATTAGATTGTAGCCCCTCTCACTTTCTCAAAGGCATCAATTCCATAATTGCTACCTCCTTTCCTAACATCATTACATTTTCACTTTTTACTGAACCATTCTCTTTATACTTACCTGCTGAGATATACCTTTGTGTTAAGATTAAAAAAAAAAGTGTATTGGTATTTCCTTTGCTACTTTATTTCTCCAAAGTAAAACTTTCCAAAAAAGCGTATACTTTTTTCTCCAATTGCATTCTTTCCATTTTGTGGTGATGGTTTTAGTAAGTAGTTATTGCTGAGACCAATAATTTTCTTTACATTTTTAAATCTAATGGTAAATTCTCAGTTCTCATTTTATCTCATCTATCAAGATCATTTACATATTTCTTCTTGAAACATTATTTTCCCTTGGCCTTTGTGAAACCAACCTCCCTTTGATTTTCCTCTGACTTAATTGGTTT